>NC_029787.2:1523571-1551291 GCF_000816755.2 Arachis ipaensis | reverse complement strand
AAAATAACTCTTTATATATATATAGCAACAAATTATGAAAAGCTTTGAAGGAAGAATGGCATCTTCATTCTCAGTTCTAAAGCAATTGCCATATGAAAAGTCCTCAACTCTTTACCTTTTATCAACAATTGGCGTCATTAGCATCTTTCTTTTGCTTAAACTCACAAGAACAAGAAGAAACAAATCCAATAATCTTCCACCATCTCCACCAAAGCTTCCCTTAATTGGAAACCTTCATCAACTAGGAAGATTGCCACACCGCTCCTTCCATGAGCTCTCAAAGAAGTATGGCTCTCTCATGTTCCTTCAATTAGGGCAAATTCCAACCTTAGTTATTTCTTCGGCCGACACGGCCAAAGAAATAACCAAAAATCATGATATTATTTTCTCAAGCAGACCTCAGGTAACAGCGGCGAAAATCTTTGTATATAGATGCAAAGATGTGGCGTTTTCGCCCTACAGCGAAGAATGGAGACAGAAAAGAAAAATTTGTGTTCTTGAACTTTTAAGTCTCAAGAGAGTAAAATCGTTTCAATCCATTAGACAAGAAGAGGTAGTCGAATTGGTTAACTCGATTCGCGAATCTTGCGCTACAAGTAAAGTAGGGAGTGTGATCAATCTTAGTGAGATGATGATTGCAGCATCGAACAATATAGTATCAAGATGTGTTCTTGGACAAAAATATGATGCCCCAAAAGATGGAAGAAGCAACAACTTTGGAGATCTTGGAAGGAAATTGATGAAACATTTTGCTGATTTTTGTGTTGGTGATTTTTACCCTAATTTGGGTTGGGTTGATGTTCTTAGAGGGCTTATTCCTGAATTCAAGACCACCTTTGCTGGATTAGAGGCATGTTTTGATGAGTTGATTGAAGAACATAAGAGGATGAAGAAAAATAATGAAGAACCATTATCTATTAAAAAAGATTTTGTTGAGATATTGCTTCAAGTTCAAGAAGATAGTGTTCTTGATTTTCAGCTCACTGGAGAAGCCATCAAAGCAATCCTAGCGGTTTGTGTTTCTCTCTCTCATATCCTTTTTTCCTTAGTTAAATTATTTATCTTTTTTAATTAAATGCCTTTAGAATATTTAGTTAAGGATATTGTTATTTGCATATAGTGATTAGCGTCTTATTATAATCCTTTAACGTTATGTTTTACTTCATAAGAGTTTTCTTAAGTTTCTAAATATTCAATACATTTGAAATTTAAAATATTTCAGTGTAAAGTCTTTTTTACTCTAAATGAAGCTTTCCCTTTTCTCAAATTATTAAAATTATATAAGTGAAAAATACTTTTTGATGAAGAATATCCAAAAACAAATATTTTGATCAAACAAGACAAACTATTTTCAAGGAAGGATCTCGACGATACCTCTCTAGTTGGCTCCATGTGAATTTTATCTCCATCCACCCAATATACAGCGCATGCATTTAAGTATATTGTCAGAACTACATGTGTTCATATATAAATGAGAGCTAGGAAGTAACATCATAAAGCATTTAATGACATAGTTTAAATAAATTTTTTGGAAAAAAAAAATCTTTTAGAAGGAAGGGATTAATAAAATAAAAATGAACATTTAGTCCCAATTAATTTTATAATTTTTATTAGGGTAAAATATAGTTTTTATTTTTGAAGTTTGTTAAAAATTTAAAAATATGTCTAAGTTTTATTTTGTTTTAATTTTGTTCTAAATTTTTTTTATTGCATCAAATGTACTCCTAACGACTAATTTCTCAAAAAAATTAAGACCAATTCAATAACAATTTTTAATATAAGCAAACCAGAGATAATTGTCATGTATTATTGCTGGATTAGTCCTAAATTTTTGAAAATTCAGCTATCAGAAATATATTTGATATAAATAAAAAATTTTAGAATAAAATTAAAACAAAATAAAATTAAAAATATTTTAAAGATTTTTGACAAACTTTAAAGATAAAAAAATATACTTTATCTATTTTATTATGTGAATTTTACTAAATTGATTTGAGTGGGACTAAATCCTATTTTTTCACTTTAGTAATTTTTTATTTTAGAAGCGTTTGATCCAATCATTTATTTTGATAAATAATTTTGGTTAAAAAGTTATAATTATGTATATAAACTAATAGTAGCTTAAGTTTAGATACATCGAAATGAGTATATAAAATTACTCTTATTTAAATATTTTATTGTTTTTACTTATTCTCTTTATCATTTATCTCTTTTATGAATAAGGTTACTAGCAGACAAAAATTAATCAACATTGTTTAGTTTTCCAAATTGAATTTTCAAAATGAACAATTAATTTGAACACAAAAGAGTCATGCTATTTAAACATCTCTAAAAATAAATATTTGTGGAGGAATGCTTAACAAAGTCTAATCATTTTTCCAATAAATATTTATAGATGAGTTAAGATTTCTAATAATTTTTCTTGCATGATTAATGGTAGAGCATATTATACTAGGTTTTGCATTAAGACATTTGTTAAAAAATAAATAATTCATTTTATTAAAAATTAAGAATTTCAAAATTATAATGGACTTTTTATTGATAACCTATTCACAAATATTCATTTTTATATTCTTAACTAAATGCCTGTTATTATTAACTCATTTTTATGATTCCAGGACATGTTTGTTGGAGGAAGTGATACTACTTCAACAACTCTAGAATGGACTTTTGCTGAGCTCCTCAAGAACCCAAATGTCATGAAGAAAGCCCAAGAAGAAGTAAGAAGAGTTGTGGGGAGAAAGTCAAAAGTGGAAGAAAATGATGTGAATCAAATGAACTATTTGCATTGTGTGATCAAAGAAAGTCTTAGATTACATCCACCTCTCCCTCTTTTAGTTCCTCGAGAAACATTATCAGGTGTGGAAGTAAAAGGGTACGATATTCCTCCAAAAACAAGGGTATTTTTTAATGTATGGGGAATTCAAAGGGACCCTGAGTTATGGGAAAATCCTGAAGATTTTCTTCCTGAGAGATTTGAAAATAACCAAGTTGATTTCAAAGGACAAGATTTCCAGTTCCTCCCATTTGGTACTGGAAGAAGGGGATGTCCTGGAATTTCATTTGGACTTACTTCTACTGAATATATTCTTGCTAATCTTCTATATTGGTTTGATTGGAAGCTATGTGATAAGAATGGTCAACTATTACATGACGTAGACATGAGTGAACTTTGTGGGCTCACTGTCACTAAAAAAGTACCACTTCATGTTCAACCCATACCATACTACTCTGTTATTTAGGATTACTTGATGTGTAAGATTCTTGGTTTCTCTCTTATTTGTGATAAGTTTCAAATTTGCATGTAATAAACTTTCTCCACTAAGGTTATCCTATTGCCTCCTAGTACCTTAAGCTTTGTTTAATGAAATTCAGTACTTCACTTTCAAAAACTAAAAGGACACCATGATCACTATCAGTTAAATGCATCTTCCACGCCAACTTCCATGGTAAACATTACTATCACCAATTCACCACACTAGATGCAGGAAGTACAAAAACTCTGACTTCTTATGAACCCACCTGGGGATTTTGACATTGCGCCTATAGTAAGCATAATTAAAGTAGAAATTTTTACATTTTATAAGAACGAATAGCACTGCATGTATGTTGCTTCTGTGAATTTGTGTATATCTGGCATATGGAAAGAGGCCAAAATAAGAAGTGTGAAACTAAATTTTCTTTGAAGGCAATTGGTATGGTCCAATATGGCAATGTATGAATTGGAGGGGTATAGAACTATAGAAACTCTGCTGCAGGTTAAAGGGATGGGATCATGCAGCCTATACTACAACCTTGTATCGTTATTCTGTATTCATCAAACTATGCCTCATCCTGGTATCAAAATTGCAAGGTGAAACCATTCATAGGCTCGTCTTAAGTTCGAAAAACCAAGAGATTGAACAAGAATTTTCTCCTGTATGTGCTAGTTATCAATGATGATTTGAGAATTGACTTCTCAAATCATCTCCCTGTGGTCATCTCATAGATGATCGGCGGGCACATGCATGGAGGCCTTCATGGCGAAGCACCTTGACTTGAGACACAAACTTTTTCCCTTTTAACCTAATCTGCATGAAGATGGTGCTTCCTCCTCCGGTTAACATACCAAGTGGCGTGTTTCTGCAGGCCCAAGCCAACAAGGACCTTAAGGCTTGTAAGCATAACATAAGTTATTGCTGTAAAAAGCAGAATCCAGAAAAGCCTCCATGGAAGGGGATTGGGAGGAATGTTTACAGAAAAAACTGGAGTCAGCACTCGAATAACCTGAGAACAAGCAATAAAGAAGTACATAGACATTAAATTAGCAACAAATAGCAAATTAGCAGATAAGAAATGCAGCATTTAAAACATTTATGATTACCACAGATGCTGGAGCAAGGGGGACAAAAGTAAGGTTTTTCTTCACACCCTCAGTTTGCATATTTAAAGTCTACAGATAAGAAAAAGAGTCAAGTGTCAGGCTTGTATTCTTAGGGAAAGTTCCATCATAGAATCAGCTAAAGCAATGTCATTGTCAAACAAAGTGTAAACCGACTTAAAGTTGCAGAATTATACATCATTCTTTATGCAGTAATAGTTGGCTTTCTCAAGTCTCAACTAAATAGCATATTCTTGCTTTCCAACAGGAAACACCATATGCAAATGCCTATTTATATAAAAAAAACCTTCCACATGGTAAAAGTATTCTCATTTTCTTTTTCTTTTATTACTTTTGGTAAAATATGGTAAACGTGTCCACTTATAAACTGAACTCACCGGAATTAAATTATAAATCAAAGAAACAATAATAAAAGAAATCAAAGTGACAAAATCAATTGAGAAGAAAAATGACCAAGTTATTTAGAGAGATTAAACCATATTGCTAGAAAGGATACAAAGGCATATAAAACCATATTGGATTCAATATCACAGTAAAGGAAAACATATTACAACAGAAAATCACAAAAGGAATTTGGAAATTGAATTATGGAAGGCTGTGGTACTTTCAGTGTATTATTGCTCATAAAGCCACTCAAATTCTCCACCCAATGAGGGATTTGAAACATATGCAAATTAACTATGCACAGCCAGCTGTTTAATACCTTTTTAATCAGAATAAACAACCAATAAGAGTACATGGATGATATGCACATAAAATCAGATGAAAATACCTGTTTACAGAGGTCTTCAAGGAACTCAGAGTATGTAGTGGGTTTGATGTCATTGAATTTAGCAATGAATGAATGCTTGATGATATCAATGATCATTTCACATACATAAACCAATAGAACATTCTGCACCATCCAAAATGTGTTAGGAGCAAGTCTCTGTCAAGAAAGAAAACTGATTCCCATATGACGAACTTAATAAATATCATGAGCTAAAATACTTTGAAAGCTTACACTAAGAAAACTCTCAAACCAGGGACCCTCTGCCTCCAGAATATTTTGAGCCAAAACAAATAAGATAAATGCCGAAATATGGAATCTCTCTATAGAATCTGCTCATCACCACAAGTAAAAGGGAAAAGAGAAGATCAGCAAAATAAATATGAAATCTAAAGAGAAAAAATGGTCATAGTGTGAATTTCAAATCCAGAACGAATCCTAGTCAAATATAAACAGTTAATATTTGAAATGCTTTCAGTCTATTACTATACACAACGTTTTTGTTATTGCCATTCTTGCAAAAATTATTTTGATACGAATGTGATAAGGGTATTATGGGGAATTAGGAGGTAGTTATTTAGTGAGTGGGAGTTATAGGACTATGGGTATAAATAAGGGACTATCACTATTTTAATACACAAGTGAAGAATAGAATTCAGTGAATGAACCTTGGTTTATTGTGGAGTCTATCTCCTAGGACTCAAGTCTCGAAGGATAAGGAATTTCAGATTCTGACAATCAACACAATACATCATACACCATTTCTAGATTTCTATTGTTAAAATATTCGTAGTCCCTTATTTATACTCATATTCCCATAATTCTCACTCACTAACTAATTACCTCCTAATTCCCCATAATACCCTTATCACATTCATATCATATTTCATTAAAGGTTCAAAACCCATACATAAAATATTCATTAGTGTTTGACCAACTTGACCCATTAAGTCCTAACAAAATTAGAATTTAAATCAAAGGGTAATCATGGACTTCAACACCAGAACTAACTTTTATTTTGCTTAAAAAGTGAGTTTTATTCATCATATTGTAAAACTGTTTGCATAATTTTCTACTTAGCATAGGAACTAATCATCAATATACCAAATAAGCAGAAATCAAGGGAAAAGAAACTCTAGTAGGCACAATAACTTACCAAAGTAAACCAAACTGTGTACATTATCCCTGCTGTACCGCTTAAACACATTGCTTTTTATCTCAGCAAAATTATTTGATACCAGCAAAGCGAACAATGCATTATTGTGAGCAACTATACAGGTTGATAGAGTGATTGCCTGAGCTAATAAGATAAAAGAATGAACAAGTAAGACTAGTCAAGGAACCAACAACCTCTGTTTCTTACTTTTGCTTACAAAGAATAAGATAGTTAACAAAACATCTGTGATTTTTCCCTTTTTTTTTTTTTTTTTTTTTTTTTTGTTTTGGGGGGGGGGGGGGTGGTGGTGGTGGTGGTGGTGGTTTGCATAAATTTGGGGAAGAAGGGATAGGGACATTTTGGTTCGAAGGACGTTTTAAAACAAATTGAAACTTTGGGGACCATTTTGGAGCAAAAAAAAGGCGAGGGACGAAAAAAAATTTCAGCCCCTACATTAGAGACCAAAATCATACTTAACCCTAATTAAAATTATGTTCCTAATACAACAACTATTCTAATCATACATATTAGAATAAAACCAATCAAATATTTCAACACTGTAAACGAATTATATATAAGCCTCATTTAAACATATCTCATTTACAGAACAAACGATTTGATTATCAACATATCTGATTTATATGCTCTGTGTCTACGTTCATAAGGGTATGTGTTTTATCTCAAATCGTTTATACGGTAAACAAAATAAGTAATATGACAAAAAAGGTAAATTATATTCAACTTACCTATTTTCGTAAATAAAATATTTAAAATACTTATTTAAAACAAATCCAGCATTGCATTATAGAAAGGTAATTTTAAAATTGAAAAACAAAAGATAAACAAAAGAATAAAGTACTGTTTTAATATAATTTCTTGAAACAAAACATTAGGCAAGTTTTATAATGACTTTTGGTTGTGAGCAACTATACAGGTTGATAGAGTGATTGCCTGAGCTAATAAGATAAAAGAATGAACAAGTAAGACTAGTCAAGGAACCAACAACCTCTGGTTCTTACTTTTGCTTACAAAGAATAACATAGTTAACAAAAGATCTGTGATTTTTCCCTTTTTTTTTTTTTTTTGAAGAATCTGAGAAAACAAAAGTAATTCCAAAGAGGAAGGATATTTGAAGCAGCAATAGCTAAAGATTCATCGGCAATAAATCTCCATATCCAGAATCTCATACTTTCTGGTGGACAACTTGCAAGTCCTTCAGCTGAATGAAAGAACGTTTGCAGTACATCCCCATTAAAACTTTGACATAATTTATCAAAAATCTGCAAGATCAGTCACAAACTTCCAGTGTAAGTTTCAAAGTGAATCACATTGATTTACAGCATTTAATCAATCAACACAAAGAAAAAGCAGTAGCAGATTTGATTATAATTCCAGTAGCTTTTGACTGGATGGTTAAATGACCAAAGGCCACCGATCCATGTTATATAACTATTACTCGTGTATTCCATTATAGAACATACATCCTGCTCTTTTTAGTTACATTTTCAATTTGCATAGCCCAAATTGGACCTAAGCCGAGGCAACACTATTATTTTTCCACATCCCTTCTTGCATATAAATTTTGAGCTTCCTGCCAATTGTCACTAATTCAGGTTTGCTACAAACAATGGTGTATGTACTTCTTTGGAAAGAGCAGGAATACTGCCACTCAAATTTGTGTTTATGAAAAATAAAAACATAGAGATAGCATAGCATATTGTCACTGATTTCTGACTTGAATTAGTTCCCTTCCATTGTCAAGCCAAGATCTTTCTCACATGAACATTCATCTTGATTGAAAATTGACAATATGGATCGACATATGGAGAACTACCTATTCCCTATAACTGAGATTTATGTATTACGAAAATGCTCACCTCTAAAACATTGTAGACCACATATAATTTGATTGTTCCTTGACCACGGATCATATGATATATTAAGCTGATATCTGAGGCAGCATGATTTTAAGGATGAATAGAACAAATTCAGTATATAGCATTATAGCTGATCAACACAAAAATTAATGATATAACATATGATCATAGGAGCAGAGAATCAGAAGACCTGTCTGCTGCAGAAGAATGACTCCACAACTCATAATAAGAAAGCAGCCAAAATCTGATAATTCCACAGCAGACAACCTCTTGAACTGCCTGCCACAAGCATGATAAGGTCAAATTATAATACTAAAATTGATGGACTATAACATGTTTTAAACTGAACACAAGAATTGGGATGAACAAGAGGATACTAATCAAAGTACAAGAACAAGTTGATTTTGTAGTAACAGAGATTGGTCTTATATTCAGCTGAAAGAGTCAGCGACTAAGACAGTCTAGATAAAGTTCAAAAATTCAGGGCCAATACCATATCCACTGTCTAACTGGATTTGGACCAACTGCTTAATCTAGGATGACACGGTTCACACATTCATTTCGTACTCATCATTCAAAGATCTACAGATATTTAAAGGCATTAGTAAGATTGTAATAGGATGGATTCTATCCAAAAAAAGATGATTGTAACAGATGGACACTGCCTAAATCACTAACTCAAATTGAAGAAATAAATGCTGCAGAATTTTGAATTTTCTATAACCTAAAATCCCACATGCATGCCCAACTAACATTTAATTTTGAGGGAAGAAAATTTTGTAAAGGTGACAAACCTTGTCTTTAGAAGCTTCCAAACGGTCAGCATGATTCTTGTTGGCATGATAGTTAATAATGAAAGAAATGAATCGAAGCAGACAAAGCAGCCAACATCAATAAGCTGCAATTACATTCTGTGTTTGAGTTGCCACAACAGAAAATGCACTAGTAGAATATGCTACTATATGTTAGCAAGGGTAAGGGAAGGTTTAATGTTTTTCATTTTTCCCTGAAACTTCTGAGTTTATTCCAACTATTGTGAAGGTAATATAGGCAGCTAAACCAGGAACACATATCCATAAACGACAACACAAAACTATAACTAGAGTCATTTCAAATTATCTTCCCATTTTCAATCGAGAAAAAGGAAGTGTACCAATTCGCATCTCCATGGCAAGCGAAAGATAGTGTCATAGACTCTCTCTCGTTCTTTTTCATTTCCAAGTGTTGTTGTACTCCGTAAAGAATTTCCGTTGTGCATTTCTTCCAAGAAGTACGATAGAGGAGATTTATCCACCAAAAATACATCTGACTTAACAAAATAAAACAGTTTTAAACAAAATATCACCACATGTTATTAATTAAGCCAAAGAGAAGACACAGTATTCAGCAAAGGAAAGCAAATATTGCTTCACATTAAGAACTGTCACACGGACTGCCAGATTAGTTTCAATACATAAATAACCAGCTAAAGTATAATAATAGAACAGACATAAAAATATTTATCAATGTCAAAATAATTTACTCTCATATACAGATATCAGTCAACGCTCAAATGGCACTGCATTAGCCATTCCATCGATCAACTGTATGTACCCTTTGGAAGCCAATGCAAAGTTTAGTTGTATTGTAACAAAAATCACAAACGAAATTGATTCAGACATGTAATATTATACATTGGTTTGGATTCAGTTTGAGCTCCACCATAATTGAAACTGCATGAAATTTGTCATCTAGTATTTTCCATTTTTTGTCTGCTTAACACCTCATATTATAATCATGCATGCAAAAGTTTTTTAAACCCTGTTTCATTGAAAATACAATTTTCATGGTCCTCATTTCCTTCAAATTGAAAATTCAATCCATATCATGAAATATAACAGATGCGACAATGCATGCAGAAGATCAAGCAACAATCTCACTCACAATTCGGATCTTCTACCATGACATGCCTCCAATCCAACGATTCCACAGTCTCCAACTTAGCAACACCACCGTTCCGATCATTCTCATTCGTCAGCTTTGGCTTCTCAGTCGGACTCGCCTTCGCACCACCATCATCCTTCCCTCCGCCGTCAACCGCCACAGCAGCTGAATTCGCTAAATCCTCAGAGCTACCACTGTTCACAGCTCTCTGCCTCAGTTCACCAAAATTAAACCCCGTCGCCGGACCAGTACAAACGCTCGCCGCACTCTCCTCTTCCTCCACCAACGTTACGCTACCGGTGGAGTAAAACTTCCGAGCCACGAGCTCGAGCTCGAATCCGTTGCAAGCGCTTCCATTCTGAAGCGGAAAATGCGGATCGGATGTAACGGAATCCGAATTAAGAGTTCTGGAATCCTCAACGAAGGAACACGGATCAGCACCCTTTACAAAAGAAGATTCTAGAAGCTTCTGGTCCTTCTTCTTCTTATTCCTTCTCTGCTTGCGGCTCTTCTGCGTCGTCGTCGTTTGCATCGGGTCTGATTCTGCTCTGTTGATCGGAACAGCAGCGTCGTCGTCGTCGTCACGGTGGCGGAGAACATCGAAGGAGAGTTTTCTGCCAGCGGTTCTCAACGCCATCGGAATCTACGAGAAGCGTTGGTGAATGAATGGGGGTAAATTAGGAATTTTGTAATTTGCATGTGAATTGAATTTTGAAGTCTTTATTATGGTTTGGGAAGAAGAATCGCGTTGGTAGCGTGTGTGATAGTTTATGAATTATGATATGATGAATTGATTGGTGTGTGAAGGAAACAGAGACGCTCTGTTTTTCGTTTGTTCACTTGTTTTGTTCCTTTGCTCCAAAGCAGAGTCCAGCAGGACTCGTTTCATTCGCGCTTTCCCATTCCTCTGCTTTTGTGTGTGAGCGTTTTCTTTTTGGGTAAGTATGAGGAGCCAATGGAATATTTATACAATACAATGGAAGTTTAGAGAGTATTAGAAATATAATTATTAATGTTACCTTTTCTCATCAGTTGAAGCTTTTGGGATGAATGATATCATGCATGGTATTAGAGCGCTAAATTCGAAAGATCAAGAGTTCGAGCCTTGGTGAATCCCAAAATCAGTTTAAGCTTTTATTATTGCTAGTACTCGGATGGTTATTCTAGATAGTATGAGAGATGTTCATTTTGAACTCAATAGCCCATTGTACAAATAATCCATTGTCTCCCTAGCAAGATCCTTTCTTTTTTAAATTTTGATTTACTCTTATTGTTTTATAAGAAATGAAAATTAAACATTCATGAATTCGTATTATAAATTATTTTGATTTTTTATGTACCGATAATACTTCTATGAACAAATGTGAACCAAAACTAAACTAAAACAAGTGGCGCTCAATAATTGATGCAAAGTGAGTCGAGAGAAAGAGAAAGAACTAGTCACAACTCGCAACTCAGAACTCAGTAACAAAAGAAGAATCACGTGATTCTCCCGAATTCCAAAATCCAAACCCTGACGAAACGAAATCCAATTCATGCGTTCATCTTCTTCGTGTAAGTTCCAATTCTTCATTCCTCTCTTTCTAATTTCTATATTTAAAATCTTATTTGCAATATTCTTCTGTAGCTGCCTCATTTCAGTAGAAAAAAACGGAACCCTGTTCTAGTTTTACGATAATTTAGGGACAATTGAGCTAAAATCGTTAATTAGAACTGTATTCTGTGTTAGTTTATGTTCTATTTTTAGCTCGGGAAGCTTCATCTTGAATTTGGAGGGTAAATTTTAAGCATTAGTAATGAAGACCATGGTTCTGAAAATTGGAATGGCTTTGTTCTTGTTGTATGCATAATAGGAGCTTGCAGAGAGGTCTACCATGGGATCTCCTAGTGGACTAGCCACAGTGCAAGGGAGACAACCTCTATTTTCTTTTGGATTGATTTCCGATGTCCAGTATGCTGACATCCCCGATGGTCGCTCGTTCCATGGGGTTCCGCGGTATTATAGGCATAGTATTCTTGTTTTGCAGAGAGCAGTTAAAGAATGGAATGCTCTTCAGAAGCATAAGTTTGTGATGAACTTTGGAGATATAGTTGATGGGAATTGTCCAAAAGATCAGTCTCTAAATGCTGTAAAGAAGGTTGTCGATGAATTTGCGAGGTTCAGGGGACCCGTATATCATATGATTGGCAATCACTGCCTGTACAATCTTCCTCGCAGCAAGTTACTTCCAATATTGGAGATCCAAAGTATTGATGATGGATGTGCTTACTATGATTTCTCGCCAGTACCAGAATATAGATTTGTAGTTCTGGATGCCTTTGACATCAGTGCCGTTGGTTGGCCTAAAGACCATCCAAGAACATTGGAGGCCTTGAAGTTTCTGAGGGAGAGGAATCCGAATAAAGATAAGAACAGTCCAAGAGGGTTGGTGGGCCTTGAAAGAAGGTTCCTTATGTTCAATGGAGGCATTGGAAAGGAACAAATGGAATGGTTGGACAGGGTTCTTCAGGATGCAATGAAATTGAAACAGAAGGTGGTGATATGTTGCCATGTGCCTCTGGATCCTGGTGCGACGGAGTATGAGGCATTGTTGTGGAATTACGATGAAGTGATGGATGTGATACACAGGTACAATTGTGTGAAGGTTTGTCTTGGAGGACATAATCACAGAGATGGGTATTCCATTGACTCTCACGGGGTCCATCATCGAGTTTTTGAAGCTGCTCTAGAATGTCCTCCTGGCAGGAACGCATATGGAAATGTCGATGTCTATGATGACCAAATATCACTTGTTGGAATCGACAGAATTGAAAGTATAGACATGCAATTTTAATCCTGATGGGGATTTGTAAAGACAATGTATTGATGTTAAGAAGAATAATAGTAGTTTAGTGCTGATTTATAGAGTGATCTTGTTTGAGTCCTTCCCACAGGGAATTTTCTATTGAAAGAAGGTGACCCCGCCATGGTTTGTTTTTTCAGAGGCAAGGATGCAACCTGCACAAGCAGTAAGCATGATTGAAGGTTACCTTAGACATTATTTACCTTTGAAATGTAATTGCTGTTGTAAAACTATTGCACACTTTTGCTTGAGATACATTGCATTCACATTTTGCATGGAATAGTGACCAAATGACCCGGCTTTTATTATAGATTCTGAATTACCTCAAATTGTAGACCTTGTTTAGATTTGCATGGTTCTTCCCTATCTTCCTCTGTTTAATATGTTAACAAATATTCATCCTCTTAAAAGTGCCTCAGATGTTTAAGAGGATAAAAACAGGGCCACTTGTGATTATTTATAACTTATCATATGTTGTCCCTGTAAGCTAAGACAATGAATTAAGCTATGCACTCTCTTCTGCGAAGCATTTCTCTAACTGCAGACCAAATACGTAGCATCTATAAGTATAACAGCATGCTTTGGATTACTTGCATATCACGTAATCACTTTTGCTCTATAGAAGAAGCAACCTTTCCTTTTCTCTTCTCAATATAGAAGAACACAGAAAGTGCCACCACAGAGAAAACACTAAAGCAAACAGAGGATATGTCAAGTGAGGTATGTTTTCCAGTGACTCCATTTATCTCAAACAAATTGGTACTCTTCTCGTTCGTGGTTTGACCATATGCCACTTCCATGTTGTTTTGATCATACGCGTAGGCGCGTATGAAGTAAGTGGCCGTGGGGACGTCACGCCCAATGGTCCACTCAAAGCTTTGCGTTGTCTTGTTGGAGGCATCGTAGGGCTTCCAAACAATCTTATGCTGGCATGTCTTGTCCCTGGAGAGATTATCCTCCGTCTTTCTCCACGGGCGGTCATGTTGGCTAACCAGCGCATAGCATAGCTTCACCTTGATGGTCTTGTAGGTGGAGTCTATTCCATATGGTTCGGTCTTGTTAAGAGCCCATGTTACAGTGATTTTGTCCACTCCGGCATTAAGAACTGCATTATTTTGGTACAACCAATTCAAGTAGAATTTAGCATTTTTGAACAAGAAAAAAAAAATTGCTGAATTTAAGTTCCATTATGGTTTTCATTATATTTACTTTGTTCCAAGGTGTTCTTAGTATAGCTAGAAAGAAAAGGAAAGTGGTAAACATGTTATCAGGACTAAACCCCTTAACTAAACAACAAATGTCTGGTTAAATGAAGTGATTCATTCAACACATAGTTCTCTTAAATAACATCTTGATTTTGAGTCTTGAAAAGAAAAAAAAGGTAAGAACTGAATAGAAAAATTCAGTATTCAACTGCAAAATGGTATAGAAATTAGTACATGAACAAAAAAAAATATGACTACTCATGTGAAGATGTCTTCGGACAGCGATGATAGCTAAGGTGTTGATATGTATTATATTAAACAGTTTAACCAAATCATCTAACCATTTCTAACTATTATCTTTACATGAAGATATCTTCATGTGAGTAGTCACCGTGAAAAAACTATGTGACCAATACTAGGAGCAAAACTTTTTTTTGACGGAGAAATTTGGAAGTAAGATAAAGGTTTTCATTTCATTACCTTGTACCTCCTTGGGGGAAGCGGTGACAACAATGGTTCTTTGTAAGGATGAGAATAGAACACCACCATAACAAGTTTGTGCTAAGCAACAAAGAAGGAATGATGCTACCACAACCCATTGTGATGCCATAGCCGTGAATGAAAGTGAGTGAAATTGGTGATCTCAATGGAATGCACTTTAGAAGAGTTCAATTGCTTGTATATATACATTAAGGCCATACCTATCTTATCCAAGTTAAAATATTAGATTGAAACTTGATATTCGAGTAACGCCATACATTACAAGTCAAGGAATGAATTTACTATTCAAGTTGTTAATTTTAGTGTCCCTTAAGCATGTTAAAGGGTCATCTTAGCAATATCTAGCACAAGTTTATTATAATTCCCGAGTTTGATTAGGATTTAGGAGGATATACTTAGACATTTGCAGAATTTGGTACATTTTTAAAAACATAATTTATTTGTTGACTTCGTCATTCATTTATTGTTTAGATCATTGCCTTTATGCTAAATTGGTTTGGAAATTTCTGATTTTTAATGATGCTGATAGAGACTTCTTCATGTTAGATCATAAACAAAAACATTATTTTAACATTGCCGGGTTTTTTTCACTTTACTGGGTTGTAGAGAACCTAATTTAGAAAGAAATTGTAAGGACCTAAAAGAATTTTGGACTCATGTCAATAAGTTTTATTTTGGATTGTATGGGCCCAAAATAAAATTTAAGACGTACTAAAGTCATATATGATAGTTTCAATATTAGGTCCAAAAAAGGAAGAAAGAGTAGCTGGTGACATCATAGCTGCACAAAACATCTTAGTCGTTCATAACATATTAACATAGTGGATTCATACCCAAAAAGTGGCATGACAAGCTCTCAAATCGACTTCTTCTTGTTGAGAAGAGTCGACCGAAAATTTTGTATTAACTGTAAAATTATCCCGGGAGAGAGTTTGACAACACAACATAGGGTGCTCGTCATGGATTTTCGCGTTGAGAAAAAGTTGAGGAAAAGACATCATACGAAGAACCCAAGGACGAGGTGGTGGCGGATGAAAGGTGAGGAACAATGAAGCTTCCTAAGACGGGTAGGAGAAGAGGCAAAGTGGGATGGGAATGGAAGCGCGGAAGAGATGTGGAGGGAGATGGCAGAAGTTATTAGAAGAACAGCAAAAGAAAGTTTTGGTGAATCTAAAGGAATAGGACCAAGAGACAAGGAGTCCTGGTGGTAGAATGTGAGTATACAAGAAAAGATAAAGATAAAAAGGGAATGCTTTAAAGAGTGGTCTTTATGCCGCAATGCAGATAACTGGAAAAAATATAAGGCGGCTAAGAAAGAGACAAAAGTTACTGTAAGTGAAGCAAGAACAAGAGCATATGAGGGTCTCTACCAGTCTTTGAGCACGAAAGAAGGAGAAAAATGTATATATAGAATCGCAAAGAGCCGAGAAAGAAGAACGAGAGATTTGAATCAGGTTAAGTGCATAAAGGATAAGGATGGAGAGGTGTTGGCTCAAGAGGAGAAGATTAATGAAAGGTGGAAGAGCTACTTCTACGAGTTATTTAATGAGGGACAGAAGACTCTTCCGAGCCTTGGTCGATTATGCACAAGGGAAGAAGATCAAAACTTTGACTACTATCGAAGGATTCGAGACTTCGAGGTAAAAGAGGCTCTAAAGCAGATGAAAAATGGCAGTGCAGTAGGACTTGATAATATCCCGATTGAGGTTTGGAAGGGTCTTGGAGAAAAAGGCATCAACTGGTTAACCAAGCTTTTTAATGAGATTTTAAGGTCAAAGAAGATGCCTGATGAGTGGAGAAAGAGCACATTGGTACCTATCTACAAGAATAAGGGGGATATACAAAGTTGCGAAAACTATAGAGGGATTAAGCTTATGAGTCATACTATGAAGTTATGGGAAAGGGTAATAGAACGGAGGTTGAGAAAAGAGACACAAGTAACAGAGAACCAATTTGGATTTATGCCGGGCAGATCTACCACTGAAGCGATATACCTATTAAGAAGGATGATGGAGAGGTATCGTAGTAATAAAAGGGATCTACATATGGTGTTTATTGATTTGGAAAAAGCGTATGATAGGGTACCAAGGGAGGTTTTATGGAAGGTTTTAGAAAAGAGGAGAGTAAGGATCGTATATATTCGGGCAATTAAAGACATGTATGATGGGGCCACAACTAGTGTGAAGACTCAAGGTGGTGTGACAGAGGAATTTCCTATTGGTATAGGTTTACACCAGGGATCATCCTTAAGTCCATACCTTTTCACATTAGTCGTGGAAGTACTCACAGAGCACATCCAAGAGCCTGTGCCATGGTGCATGCTTTTTGCCGATGATATCGTCCTTATGGGAGAGTCAAGGGAAGATTTAAATAAGAAGTTGGAGTTATGGAGAGAAGCTCTAGAAGTGTATGGTCTGCGCATAAGCCGTAGCAAGACGGAATATATGGAATGTAAGTTCAGTCTGAGAAGGGAAAACCCCAATATAGAGGTGAAGATTGGAGAAAACATCCTACGAAAAGTTAAAAGTTTTAAGTATCTTGGGTGCATCATACAGGATAATGGAGAGATTGAACAGGATGTAAATCATAGGATCCAAGCAGGTTGGTTAAAATGGCAGAGTGCATCTGGTTTTATATGCGACAAAAAAGTGCATTTAAAACTTAAAGGTAAATTCTATCGCACCGTTATAAGACCGACTATGCTGTATGGTACGGAGTGTTGGGCGGCTAAAGGGGAGCACGAACATAAGCTGAGTGTGGCAGAGATGAAGATGTTGAGATGGATGAGTGGTCATACGCGATTGGATAAAATAAGGAATGAAGATATAAGGGAGAGAGTTGGAGTAGCACCCATTGTGGAAAAGATTGTTGAATCGCGTCTCAGGTGGTTTGGACATGTGAGAAGAAGACCGATAGAACATCCAGTCAGGAGGGTGGATGAGATGGAAGATGGATAAAGGGCGAAAGGCAGAGGAAGACCTAAGAAGACCATCCATGAGGTGGTCAAACGAGATCTACATGTAAACGGTCTCTCTGTAGACATGATACATGACAGAGCACAATGGCGTCGTTTGATTCATGTAGCCAACCCCACTTAGTGGGACAAGGCTTTGTTGTTGTTGTATTCATACCAAAAAAAAAAACATTAACATTGTGGATGCCGTCTAGTGGGGATTAGAACCTCCCCTTGAATAGAGAGCACATTCTATGATAGTCATGTTAAATACATATTAATATTAGAAAAAAGGACAAATAAGTTTCTGACTCTTTTTTCTGTGGATATTTTCGTTTTTGACCATTAAAAAATACTTTTAAGTCTCTGATGTCCTTAAAAGTTGGACGGATCAGTCCCTCCGTCCAAATGCCTCCGTCAGACCCAACGAAAAAGTCTGACGTGGCTCCCGTAATGTTTGTCACGCAAACACGTGGGTCACGCGTACGCGTTGCCTGACAGACTTCCCTCTCACACGTACGCGTCGCTATGAATTCAGCAAATCCTCATTTCTTCTTGAATTCTCCACTTTGCATGTTTTTTTTTTCATTTCTTTCAAGTCATTCTTACTTTCAAAATTTTAAATAACTCAAACAAACATATCAATACATCGAATGGAAAAAAAATAAATTAAATTTAGCAATTTAATAGCCTAGAAAGCATGTTTTCAATCATTAAGCACACTTAGGAGAAATTCACAAAAGTTTATTTTTCTCCCATTCGATGCTTTGGTATATTTGTTTGAGTGATTTAAAGTTTTGAAGGCAAAAATGGCTTGATAGCAAGTGTGCTTAAAGATTGAAAACATGCTTTTTAAGCTATTAAATTGCTAAATTTAATTTACTTTTCTCTCATTCGATGCCTTGATATGTTTGTTTGAGTGATTTAAAGTTTTGAAGGCAAGAATGGCTTGAAAGAAATGAAAAAAAACATGCAAAGTAGAGAATTCATGAAGAAATGAAAATTTGCTGAATTCATGGCGACACGCGTGACAAGCATTACGGGACGTCAGACTTTTCTGTTGGGTTTGACGGAGGCATTTGGACGGAAGGACTGATCCGTCCAACTTTTAAGGACATTAGAGACTTAAAAATATTTTTCAATAATTAAGAACAAAAATGTTTACGAAAAAAAAGGTCAAGACCTATTTGTCATTTTCTCCTAATATTATGGATCCAACAACAATACTAAGATACAAATATATAGATTTTTATTTATTCTTTCTTAGATTTTATTATCCAATATGTTTTGTATGTTGGCGTGATATATATGTTCTATAACTAGAACCCCATCTATAAATTGTCCATATTTGATGATATTTGTTCCACAAAATTTGTATCATATTCTCATATGAAAACATCAGCGCACAATAATATATTTGAAACAATCGTAAGCACCAATATAAGGTTGCAAGTTGCATCCCCTAGAATTTTAATTGTATTTGTAAGTTTTTTTTTGTATATTTATTCTTCTTAAATTATTTTATTGTAGTTAAATACGTACATCCATACATACGTGCATACATGGGTTAATTATTATTGGGTAAAAATTTAGGTGCAGGTAATTTTATATGATGTTGATAATTAAGAGTCATTATATAATAATTTAGTCAAATTTATTAAATTATTTAATAACTTTGTTAATAGACTACTGCATACACAAAGTAAAATTCAAACTAAACTGACCACTTGATTAACCTAAGTTTATTATATTTTTTTTAACTTAACTCGTTCGTACATACATACATATATATATGTTGAGAATTACATGTAGAGAAGAAGTTGAAAGCAGAGACAAACACACCTAAGTATAGAAGACATAACTAGCGGCCACATCCAATCATCTCATCAACAATCAATATTAACCAACTCTTTATTTTTTTCACAAAAAATGTTGGCCCCTAAAATTATCTTGGGTTTTGCTAGGAAAGCAACATACTCACATTTGATTGGATTGAAATTTTGTGAGCTAGAGCAGGTGTTGTTGGTGTAATAGACTCAAATGAGAACAAAGAGAAACTGCAATGAAAGTGGTAGTAATTGATTATAGAACAATTAGTATATTACATTATGTGTGTAGAGACTATATCTTTTATACTCTCACAAGGCATGCAAGTCATGCACTCTCACTAACAAACTCCCGTAAAAACTCCAAATGGTTTTGCTAGGAAAGCAACATACTCACATTTGATTGGATTGAAATTTTGTGAGCTAGAGCAGGTGTTGTTGGTGTAATAGACTCAAATGAGAACAAAGAGAAACTGCAATGAAAGTGGTAGTAATTGATTATAGAACAATTAGTATATTACATTATGTGTGTAGAGACTATATCTTTTATACTCTCACAAGGCATGCAAGTCATGCACACATACTAATAAACTCAAAACAAACTCCAAATATATCCGTTACAGAACTCTCTTTCTCTCAACGACTAGGAGATATTCCTATAGCCCCCCGCAAACTAAGTGGGTTCTTGAAGACACATGCAGTTTGTCTCGGAAGTGTTCAAAGCTAATTAAGGACAGGGGCTTCGTCAAGATGTCTGCTACCTGAGACGAAGTTGGGATATGAACCACATATAGCTGCTTACTCGTGACTCTGTCCCGAACTAGATGAAAATCAACCTCGAAGTGCTTCGACCGATTGTGAAGAACCGGATTTGCGTCAGTATAACAGCACCTAAATTATCGCAAAATATCGTAAGAGGCGCTGCAGAAGTGACACGAAGTTGTTGGAGCAACTTTTGCAGCCACATTATTTCTGAGTGGGTGTGTGCGAGCGACCGAAACTCCGCCTCAATGGATGACCGACTCACAGTGGATTGTTTCTGGCTTGACCATGACACCAATTCGAACCAACATAGACACAAAATCCACTGGTGGAGCGCCAATAGTCAAGGTCATTCGCCCAATCGCTATCTGAAAAAACCAGTATACGAAAATAAGTATTTGGTGTGAATAATAGGCCATGAGTGGCACACCCAAAAAGATATCTTAGTATGTGCTTTGTGGCAACCCAATGACTTTGGAGAGGTTTTTGCATAAACTGGCTAACACGGTTCACAGAGAAAGTTATCTCTGGATGTGTGAGAGTGGCGTATTGGAGACTCCCTATTATAGAACGGTAAAGGGTGGATTCTCAAAGAGGTCATTCCCTTTAGAAGTCAACTTTTTAGAACTGAGCATGGATGTAGGGACAGATTTAGCTTTATTCAACCCCGCTCTTTGCAAGAGATTAGTTATATATTTGGCCTGTGACACATGAAGAGTGTTTTTAGAGGGATACGTGACTTCCAACCCCAAGAAGTAGTGTAAAAGGCCAAAGTCTTTGAGGAAAAATATAGAGTTTAGTTGTTGCACCAAATCTGCAATCTCATCATCATTAGATCCTGTAATAATAATATCATCCACATAAACTAATATAAAAATGCTTGATATAGGAGTAAAGCGGGTAAAGAGAGAAACATATGATCTAATGTTAGTAAAACCATATTTGAAAAGGGTAGAGCTCAGGGTAAAGAACCAAGCGTGTGGCGCTTGTTTGAGATCATATAATGCCTTGTGAAGCCTGCAAACGGAGTTGGAATTAGTGTTATTAAAACCTGGAGGTTAGTTCATAAAGACAAGCTTGTGTAATTCTCCATTGAGAAATGCATTGTTGAAATCATACTGTCGAAGTAACTATCTTTTTGAAAGAGCAATGCTTAAAACCACCCATATTGTAGAGGGTTTGATTATGGGACTAAAAATTTGATCATAATCCACGCCTTCAGCTTGACAGAACCCCTTTACCACTAATCGTGCTTTATATTTGATGATGGAATTATCAGGGGCTGCTTAATGGTAAATACCCACTTATAGCCGATAATAGTTGCTTGTGGTGGTGGTTCCACAAGTATCCAGGTATTATTTTTTACCAACGCATCATACTCATTCTGCATGGCTCTAGCCCAATGAGGACTTGACAAGGCTTGTTTTATTTTCTTTGGGATCTCTTATGTAAGGTCTAAAAAGGTGTTGTGATAATGTTTTTGTGGTAAGGTATCTGTTTTTGACCGTGTGGTCATCGGGTGAGTATTGAGTGATGAGGGGTGAGTGGGGAGTGTGGTGGTGAAAAGGGAAGAGCAATCTCTATAGCTCCAACAGGAATAGTACCAGGGGTTGAAGGATGTAGTGAGGAGGATATAGGATTAATATGCACGGGAGTGACGGGTCCAGGGGAAAGTGTAGATGTAAGTGTGAAAGCGTGATAACATGTATAGGCAGAGGGTTAACAGAGGGTGATGAATTAGAATATAATGGAAAAAAAGAAAGAGGGTGTTAAATAATAGTTGACGGTGGAGAAGGAGAACCAAGTTTTTGTAGAAAAAGAGTAGGATAAGGGAAAGAACCTTTATCAAAGAGGACATTCCTTGCAATATATATCTTGCCACTAGGAGATAGGCACTTGAATCCTTTGTGTTGGGGTGCATACCCAATAAAAACATATTTCTCAGACCAGTAGTCAAGTTTGTGTTTATTATATGGTCTAAGATTCGGATAGCAAGCACAACCAAGGATTCGAAGCATAGAGTAATTTGGTTTGATCCCATGAAGAAGTTCATATGGAGACTTGTGGTGAAGAGTAGGAGAGGGTAGGCAGTTGATAAGAAAGGTTGTTTTGAGGAAGGAGTCTTCCCAATATTCAAGAGGTAGTGAAGCAATGGCTAAGAGAGCAAGACCAATTTCAGTGATATGTCGATGCTTGCGCTCAACAACTCTATTTTGTTGATGTGTGTATGGACAAGCAAAATGGTGAATGATGCCATTAGTTTGTAGATGTTATTTGAACTGGTGTGAGATAAGTTCTCGTCCATGATCCGATTGAATGGCTTTTAGTTTGAGTCCAATTTGGCGTTCCATGAGTGTTTGGTATTGAACAAAACAATTATAAACTTGTGCTTTAGAGGAAAAGAGATATAAACACGTATAGCGTGTAAAGAAATCAACAAAGCTCACATAATATTTGAAACCCAAGCGGGACAAATAAGGGATTGGTCCCCAGACATCTATATGAACTAATTCCAAAAAAAATTATACAATATATCAAAAGATGGAAAAGGTAAGGAATGCATTTTTGCTAACATACAAGCATCACATAAACCATTGTTAGGTATGGAATTATTAGAGGTAGGCAAATTACAATGTTGAAGCACAATTTTTATAATATTAGAAGACGGATACCCAAGTCTACGATACCACAATGAGTAGGTGTTGGCGAGGGAAGCTAACAAAGAGTTAGGA
This sequence comes from Arachis ipaensis, assembly GCF_000816755.2. Classification (NCBI taxonomy): domain Eukaryota; kingdom Viridiplantae; phylum Streptophyta; class Magnoliopsida; order Fabales; family Fabaceae; genus Arachis; species Arachis ipaensis. The sequence goes on along the minus strand of NC_029787.2, from coordinate 1,528,363 downwards.
ACTACAGGGGAGGGTAAAGAGCCAGGGATCCGTATATCTTGAAAAACATAAATGCCATGCCTAAGAAGTCCTTGGAGTAGTATTTCCTTGGATCCCTGTGATTTGACAATGCAATAAAATGGGTGAAATAAAAAAAGACATTATTATCAAGACAAAACTTAGAGACACTAATAAGATTCTTAGCAATTTTAGGTGCATGCAATATATCCTTTAATTGAAAAGTTCTTTTAGAGGGAAGATGTTCAAGAATGGAATTACCAATCGATTTAATGGGAACACCATTACCATTGGCAATAAACAATTGGTCATGGCATGTATATTCTGAAGAAGAGATTAGGCTCCTAGCATCAGATGTGAGATGATGGGACGCGCCTGTGTCATGGTGCCATCTTGAATCAACGGCGATGGATGGCGTTGCAAGGTATGATTGAGGTTTATGGAATGAGGATGGTGGTGGTGGTGGGTAAGTGGTTGATCGATTCTAAGTTTGAGATGAAGATGCACCATGAAAATTTTGATTGAATCAATAGTAGCAAGAAAGCACAGTATGTCCAAAATGGTTGCATAATTGGCATTGCATGTGAGAACCTTGTTGCCAATTTGATCTTCCGCCTCACCAAGAATAGCTACCACGGCCTCGGTAAGTTTGATATCCTTGAGAATATGATGGTTGAGTGGGTAAGGTAGATTGAACAAGGCTTGCTTGAGCATCTCCGAAATGTAGGTTCTTGTATTTTTCAAGAAGACTCTCATGAGTAATTATAGATGCTTCGGCCTCCCCTACGGTGAAGGCATCGGGTTTCGATGTAACCAGGATGATGTATGAAGTGTATTCCTCAGGAAGGCCAGCACACAAAGCATCAATGTGTTCTTCATTAGTGAGATTGCAGCCAATGGCACAAAGAGAGTCTACCAAATTTTTTTATCTTGGCAATGTAGTCAGAGACAGAGAGATTGTTTTTTTTTTTTTTGAGTCTATAGTTGAGCCTTGTATTGCTTGATCTTTGTGCGTGTTGAGGCAGCAAAATATTCTTGAAGCTTGCTCCAAACTTCATGAGCGAATTGGCAATCCACCATGCGACTTTTGAAGGACTCGTCAATGGAAGAAAGAAACCAAGAAACTAGAGAGTAATCAATAGTATGTCATTTGGTGTATGCAGCGGAGATAGTGCCTCAGCGGAATCAAATTGTGCAGGGACTTTTTCAGCAAAGAGGTGATCTTGGAACTTTTGCCCATGAATTGTAAACAAAGCTAATTGTTGCCATGTGATGAAATTCTTTTCATTAAGTTTATCTTGTAAGGGTACAAGAGCACCTTTTGTGGTTGAGAATGTGACAAGAGCCATGAGAAAAAGAAGAATGAATGAAAGAAAGAAAGATCTCCTGAATCAGTGACCTAGCTCGATGATACCATGTTGGTGTAATGGACTCAAATGAGAACAAAGAGAAACTGCAATGAGAGTGATAGCAATTGATTATAGAACAATTAGTATATTACATGATGTGTGCAGAGACTATATCTTTTATACTCTCCCAAGGTATGCAAGTCATGCACTCTCACTAACAAACTCACGTAACAAACTCCAAATATACCGTTATAGAACTCTCTCTCTCTCTCTCTCTCAACGACTAGTAGATATTCCTATAAACGTCAATGGTGACGGCGATATGCTATGCATATAGTTATTGAGTTACAAGCATAGGGAAGAAGGCACAGCGGAGATGGCAACAATGGTGCCTGTAATGAACATGAGGCCCGGTGGCAAATATCTTGGCTCTTTCACCATACGAGTCTTGATGTTATTGCCTTGGTTTTCTGCGATGACGTAATGTTAAGGAGACAATAAAAAATTAATCCAAACAGTCTTAGTTTGTCTTATTTAGTATTTATTATAATTCTAGCAATAATTAATGAATACTAAATAAAGTAAATTTGGACTTTTTTTAGCTAATTTTTTTATTATCAAAATACATACAATATACATACTTGATGTTTCTTTTCAACTTGCTTTACCATTGCATGTCTATTAATTGTCGAATAAAAAATACTATTTATATACATAAAATCGATCGTCAAATTAATCAATGTATATTTGTTTTGTAGACATTTCTAAGGGTTTTAAATTTTACAAACATAATATTAGTATATATGGTCTCTTTATGAGGAATTATATAATTTATAATTTTTGGTTAGGTTGGATCTCAATGCACCATTTTTACTGATCTTTTTTACATGAACTACTTCAAAATTCTCTACTGAAGAAACTATTGGTAATTAAGTTGAAATTTTGCAATAATAATTCTTCTCCTAAGTTCTAGACTAGCTAGCTAAGGTGGATGCTACGATACTAAATTAAATTGCATTATTTTTCCTTATTTGCACCACTAGAATATTTCATATTATCGACAGATTTTAGCGACAGTTTTTATTTTTAACAACGGTTATTAATATTAGTGACGGTAAAAATTTGTCACTAACAATTTTAAAATCTGTCACTAATTAATTAATTAATTTCAAGAGACTTTGTTTTGTGGAATTTATTGGGTTACTCCAATAATTGCTTCTTTAATTAATTATTTTTCCAGCTTAGTGCTATTCTACTAGACACTCAAAATCTAAAGGCATCTACAACGGTAAAAGATGAAGAGGCAGTGCAGTTGCTATTGGTTGGGTCAGCCAAAAATTACAGATATACCCTTTATTATCAATGTGAGGTTCATGTCTCTCTTTCAGGTGAAAATTCCAAATTACAGATATTATTATCAAGTTTATGCAATTAAATTTTTTTTTTCTTTTGTTGGTTGCATATATAAAGTGATGCAAGACCATAAGGCTGGTTCTTTTGTTGAAGTTCTAACACATAACAACGGAAAGCCTCCTAAGGAAGGTAAAAATATCATTATCATACACCACAAATCAAACACCACATCCTATTTTATCTTAAGCAATATTTTTATGAAATTTTTTTTGGAAAAGTCTAGGGCCAGTAATTTTGTTAAATTTTGGCCAACATGTAATCAGTAAAGAAAAGTGAGCTATTGGATGAAATCTCACACCATTAAAACCATCATTGATGGCTATTTAATGGCTACAAATCACAAAAGTTGCTGGCCCGTAGCATTCCTCATTTTTTTTATGGATTAATGATAAAAAAAATAGTCCTTAAAATTATACATAAATCGATATAGTCTTCAAAAAAGATTCAATACCTTTATTTTGAAAGAGTCTAGCAGTGAAAACAATACAAATATCCAACACAAGAATAATATGGAAGCATTCACAACACAATATGGCAGCAACTATAACAAGCAAATATAGCAAGTAAAGCAATAACAATAACACATCGAGATTTTAACGTGGAAAACCCTCTCAATGTGAGAGGTAAAAACTACGAGTCGTCCAGACCAATGAAATAGCTCCACTATAATCAAATGAGGTACAAGAATGAAGAATAAAATGAGAGGAACACGCAGTTCAAATTTCAAACCGATCCAACGGTGAACAAATGAGAAACTATCATTTGAAATTTACTGCTTTATATAAAAACAAAAATTTTATTTTTTCTCTTTTCTCTCACTTGGTAGCTACACTCTCTCTCTCAAATTAATCCCAAAATTTAAATAGAATTGTGACACTAAAGTGTAAAAATACACCCAAAAAATTAAATTTGGACCTCGCAAAAGAAAAAAAGAAAAACAACATATTTTTGGGTCTAAGAGATGCTAATATGAGTCAAATTATTTTTATTAATTTTTTTTTACGTGTGACTATTAGCTCCTACCGTGTAAAGTAAAATCTGTGACATATAATATTCTTAACATGTCATATGATACTTAATTGACTCATATTTAGGTATATAATTTTGGGAGACCGGAAGTAGTAATTAGCAGCAGTAGTGAGTGGCCGATGATAAAGAATAAAGGATAAAATATATATTTTATCTCTAAAATTTAGTAAAAATTTTAAAAATATTCTAAGTTTTATTTTATTTTAATTTTGTCTTAAAAGTTTTCGATTTGCATTAAATATATTCTCGACGGCTAAATTTTTAAAATAAATTAAGACCAATCTAATAATAATACATTAAAATTATGTTTGATTTGCTTGTATTGAAGGTTGTTCTTATGAAATTGTTGTTGAACCGGTTTTAAATTTTTTGAAAAATTAGCCGTCAAGATATATTTGATGCAAATAAAAAACTTTTGAAACAAAATTAAAATAAAATAAAATTTAAAAATATTTTTAAAATTTTTGTCAAATTTTGGGGATAAAAAACATATTTTATCCAAGAATAAAATTGTGAAAAACCAGTATATATATATATATATATGATTGGGACGTGTTACTGAATAATGGAATAAAGCAGCTAAGCAACATTAACAACATTAGCGAATAACAAAACTGTTTTGATAAAACCAAATAGAAATAATTGAGAGACAACGACGCCTATCATTAATATTCGTGAGGTGGATTATATAGTTATTTATTGGTATATTTTATATTATTTATTGGATGTAATCTTATTTGAACCATTATTGAATACTTTCATAATCTTTCAACAAGAATTAAAATCATAGCGTCATATGTTGGGGATTATCCAATATATATATATTGTTTTAATTTCAATTTATTTGTCATAAAATTATTTATTTTAAAAATTAGATTGATAGATAGAATTACATAAACGATATATATATTTTCAGAATGTTTTTTTTAATACAAAAAATTCTGTCGGGCTTGAAATATAAATTTTGTCACGGGTTTTGTTTTATTTTTTTATTTTACTTTTTT
>NC_029787.2:1521790-1522851 GCF_000816755.2 Arachis ipaensis | reverse complement strand
AGAAGCAAGTTAAGGATGGCAAGGTGAATTTTATTAAGGCAGAAGATAACTCAAAAGAAGAGAAGGCAGTTAAAGATTAGCTCAAGAAATAGTTTTCTGTTTATAAATAAGGATTATATATATAATTTATTTATACTCACAATATCTTAAAATTAAATTGTTCCTGTCCGGCTTAATAAGAGTCGGAGATCCATTCTACAAACTACTGACTCAACGGATTTTCGACTCGTGCACAAAGATGATCTGCGCGTCATTTTATTCTTCAAAAAATACTTGAATAGTTAGCAGAAATTTTTAAACGGACAGGCCCAATTCAGAGGACCTACCCGAGTACAAGGTATAAATGGAGAGGGACCTATCCCTCTTTAGAGATACGTCATTTTTACCCTAATTAACCGCCACATCGTACGGACGCTTACTTTAACATTAAAGTGTCTTTGCAGGTGACCTCATCCGCCGATCCACCGACAATCAGCACAATACCTCTTTATAAAATTCGGGTTCAGGTCCAGATACCACCTTCATTCAACTTGTTACTCACAATCCGACATCTATTCGATCCACCACTCTAGCGAACAACTGAACATAAATTAATTTTATATAACAACCTGTTTTAATTTACTCAAAACACATGAATGCTATATGTATAACTCTTATTAATCATTTTTTAGTATTAAATTTTTTGCTTTTTACACTATACTTTCCTTTTTTTTCAAGATTTTTGTGAATTCTTGCCGTGAAGCATGGAGACATGGAGAATAGAAAGAAATGACATATATTCTGACCCATTGTTATCCTTAATAACCAAAACATGCATATATTTCATCTTAGAATAATGAAAATGAAAATAAAATGAAAAATTTTGTCAATATCTCCAAGCTAACAATTTTAGGATTATTTTGCACTGATTTTGCCAATATTCTAATTTTTCAATTTCTTTATTTATCATCATCTTCACCAAACACTGGTCCTCTTTCTTGGTGGGATACCACCTCTCTAAGTCACATGCATGAATATTTTGTGGGCAATGCAAATGCAGACAATCAGTTCAGTAAAACTAT
>NC_029787.2:1520040-1521655 GCF_000816755.2 Arachis ipaensis | reverse complement strand
ATATAAAATTAAATAAAAATAAAAAATTAATGCAAGCTCAGTCCTCAAGATCAGATCAAGAGTAAAGAGTACTCAAATGTGAGTAGATGACAGATATGTAAATATATATCATAGATGCCTCCAGAAACAGAATTATTAAGCATGTGTTGTGTGACACTATCTTTCTTGTCCACATTATGTGCATTATTTCAACCCTAGCTGTAACTAATTCACACATACACCACCTTATATAGGCCCCACAATATAAGTGAGAAAGAAATGTATATTTATTTTTATACANTGAAAGAAGAATAAAGATTATAACTAAATAATATAAAAGATTATATATTATACATATATTTTTTTTTTCATTATCTTCGTCATAGCATAATTCTTTGAAGGTTTTTAGGTTTGAATTTGTTAAAAACTATCTATCAGTAGTGGATAAATCACAACAATATAACTTATCATAGGAAATATTTCTCAAATTTAATAAATATCTTGAGTGTAATTTTATGGTAAATAGTATATTTTGACCTAAATAATAAAGCCGTTAGTATAGAATCCATCTCAACTTTTTTCTTTTTTACAAAAAAAATTACAAAAAAATCTTCACCAATCTTATATAAATAAAAAATTACGTACAATTATTTTTCTGTGAAGTTATTTAAGAATTGTTAAATAATTTGATAAATATAACTAAATTATCGTCTAACAATTTTTAAATATCAACTTCACATAAAAATAATTACACGTAAATTTTTATAGTAGAAATTCATGTGCAGTCAACTTCACGTAAAACTAATAACTGAAAGTCATTAGATAAAAATTTAGTCAAATCAGTCAAACTATTTAACGACTTTCTGACTGAGTTTTCACATATTGCATTATCACCGTCTTCAAAGTTGTCTTCTTTCTCCAACCCTATTTTGGATGATGACATCATCATACCGTTATGCTGACATATACATGTTCATCAATAATCACTCTTCTTCAATTCTTCATTGTTATTCAACTTTCCAAGCATAGATAAACAAGCAAAACTCAGAAGAAGAAACATTACTACTAACACTATTCAATCCCTCCAACATTGATGATGATCCAGCAGAACTACCTGTGTTACTTGATAACGGAGTAGAAGACGGAGACGAAGACGATAACGGCGACGGCGACGGCGAAGACGATGAAAGTGACGATGATTTTGATGATGATAACAAAACTGGCTTGAATATGAACAATGCATGCTTCAAACCATGATTGAAGAGCCAATCATGAACATCCCAATATACTTCCACTCTCATCTTGTTCATATGAACTCGTTCATTCCCTCTGAATTTCCATTGCAAGTGCTTCACATGAATCACTAAGTGCCCATCAAATCTTATCTCCAATTCTGGTTGATGATGATGATGATTATGCTGAACAACTCCATTGTTGTTATTGTTATCTCCTCCACCATTGTTGCTGCTTCCTTTGATGTTATTGTTCTTGCATTCAATTGAGATCTCATGGCATCTACCTGTATGTTGCACCCAAATTCAATACAATAATTAAATAATATTCGCATAAAATTAAAAAAGTAAAAATTAAAGATAAAGTAAAAAATAAATTTAATTAAAAAATAAATTTTTTAAAT
>NC_029787.2:1517759-1519951 GCF_000816755.2 Arachis ipaensis | reverse complement strand
TTTTATAATAAAAAATAATTATTGATAATTAATTAAAAATTTGTTTTTTATATTTATTTTTAACAAAAAGGAAGTGATTTGATGGACAAAATTATATCTTAAATGCTTTAATTAACAAAATTTCTACCCAAAAAAGGTTTAGCCTAAGAGATTTGTTTAGAGATAAAAATACAGAACTTAAAATAAAAGTAGAAATTCACGTGCAGTTAACTTCACATGAAGTTGATAACTATGAAAATTTAGTTAAATCAATCAAATTATTTAACCGCGATTATCAACTTCACGTAAAGTTAACTGCACCTGAGTTTTCGTCTAAAATAAATGACTATTGTTACACGAATATATATCAACAAATTTTGAAGAATCTGAGAATCATAGAACCTACCCTTTTCATGAAACTTTGCTCTAGTTGAGAACTTCTTCTTCCCAAATATATGCTCCTTCTTTGAAACTAAAATGGGATCAATTAGCGAAGGTCTGCACCTTGTTCTTCTATAAGCTTCTTTCTTCATATCACCAAGAAGAAGAACAACCTCTTGATCACAAACCACAGCAACATAGTAATCCGAACTCGGTTCCGTTTCACCATGGAACTTTGCATTCTTAAGATCCCAAAATATCTCAATATCTTTATTACTACTTGTGTCTTCAATGACCAAGCGCTTCGATCCTTGTTTTCTCCAAAAGTACCATGGTTTCAACTCAACCTTGCAGCTATAATCAGTTTGTCCCTCGGACCCTGGCACGGACACGGACAAGCCGTGAAGCATCAAGTTTTTGCACCATGTGATGCTGATCAGTCGACACTGATCAGCAACTTTGGTTCTGTATACGGACATGAAAATACTCTGACCTGATCGGGTCAGAGCAGTTTCATGTCCGTTACTAGTACTTTGTAAAGAAGGAGATGGAGAAAAGCAAGCGGGGATACTAATTGCATCTTGCATTGTTGTTCCTCTTATTTTTGCAAGGAATTAATTAAAAAAATTGGAAAAGAAAGAAGAAGAAGGAGGGAAAAATAATAATGGGTTTAATAATTAAGAAGATGGGAAATGAGATGAGAATGGTGAATTTTAAGATGAAAGAAAGTGAAGAGAGATCTTAGTGACAAGCTGTACGAAAGCTATGTGCCGCCAGAGGTGTGTCCTTGAAAGCATTAATGGAGGTTTTTTGTTTTTGGAAAAATAATAAAAAAAAATTTATATGTATTTGCAATTTGCCAAACTGGCATATGCACTGGCAGTGACTAGTGACGATGAGTAAGTGAGGAACGACCCTATTATATATATATATATATATATGTTAATATATATTATTAAAGGGAAACTACGAGGAGTCAATGAAATATTTATACAGTGTATACAATAGAGATTTGGGGAGTATTAGAGATATAATTATTAGTGTTACTTTTTTTTATCAGCTGAAATTTTTGGGATGAGTGGTATCATGACATAGTATTAGAACCTTAGATCCGAAAGGTCAAGAGTTCAATTTTTGGTGAATCCTAAAATCAGTTTAAACTTTTGGGAAGATATTTATTATCGTTAGTACTCGAATGGTTATTCTAGATAGTACGATGGATGTTCATTTTGTAACTCAATAGCCTATTGTATACATTGTACAAATAATCCATTGTCTCCTTAGCGGAATCCATTATTAAATTATGTTATCAATATTTTTTGTAAGTTCTCTTACCTGTCACCATTTTATAATAGGTTTTGTTAGTAAATAAATGTTTTTAGTTAAAAATCATCCAACAAAATAAAAAAAACAAGCTAAGTAAGAGGTTAATATTTGAGTTATTATTACAAAAAGGAAAGAGTAAATTATATATATTCAAAAGCTGGGTAATTCATAAATGAATAAAATTAATTTTATAACTATAAAATATCTTTGAGTTATAAAAATATTTAATTATTAATTTTATTAATAGGTAGATTTGTTACCTTTTGTTTTTATGTTAAATAAATAAATAAATTTTGGTATTAAATTCAAGGTGATTTTGATTGGCTATAGTTAGATGAAAAAGTGCATACTTCCAGGTATAGTTTGCAGCAGAGATGGAGGCTATTCAATTAATTAATTAGTATTTATCAACAGATTTGATCCATATATTTAGAACCATTTTAATAGAATATTTTTAGAATATTATTTTTAATATTTATAAAAAATAAATTAATTTAAAATTACAA
>NC_029787.2:1515795-1516694 GCF_000816755.2 Arachis ipaensis | reverse complement strand
TCTCAATAAGATTTAAATATCTAAAAAATAAAGCCCCATGTATATGTAAAATTTTATAAATTCAGCACAGGAGTTTCAACTATATAATTCATGACAGCACATAAAAGATGAGAGTGAATAATAATTAAGGTCAAAACTATAACGAAAATTTGATGTTTCAATTATTAAGGGTTCGCTTCCCAATGCAAAAGGATAGAAAATCATGCATGTTTTGATGCATCTACATACCATTTTCTTTGATTGAAACTTGAGAGAGTAGTCTTCTATATATAAAGGTTAGCAAATAGGCCAACATCTATGATCTAACATCTAAGTTAGTTGAATCTTGCTTAACTTCTTCCCATACTACCCTCTCTCATCTTTTCTTGTCTAAATTCATTTGGAAATATATACCAATACCTTTTCTTTCATTTTTTATCTTGAAAATTTCATGTCCTCCCTACTCATGTTCTTTGTGGTTTAAACTTTTAGAATAGAGGAAGTATAGAGAGCTAATGGAGTATCTATACAATATATATAATAGGGTATAGGAATGTTCGATTCAGTAGAATATCAGATGTTTATTATTCTTGGTATTCGGATGGTTATTTTGGATAATATGGGTGTATTGTATTTGAGAAATTAGTAGTATTTTATCATGGATGTTTATTTTTTAACTCATATTAATCCAAATAAATAGTTTATTGTACACATTGTACAAATACTCCATTAACTTCCTAGCGGGATTCGAATGAATAAATTCTCTTTATTTTTTTTTCATTTAATATGATAAAATGTGATTTTTTGCACATTTTTTAATTGGAACTAATAAAAAAATACAAAAGAAGATGTTGAATAATAAAAAATTATACTTGATAACACCACTTAAAAAAAATTGAAAAAATTTATTTCCAAAAATT
>NC_029787.2:1513591-1515575 GCF_000816755.2 Arachis ipaensis | reverse complement strand
AAACTATTTTTTTACTCTAAATTATAAATTTTGAATTTTAAAATATAAATATTAAATATTAAATTTTAATTTAAAAAAATTTACAATAAAAAATATTATTAATATTAATTAATTAAAAATTATTTTCTTATTAATGTATTTTGTTAATCTGATCTTCAAACTTTAACTTCGGAATCCGGGCAGAAAAAATGGAATAATTGGAGCGTTAGTTGGTGAAAAAAGTCAGAGGAATCTAATTGTTGCTGTTGCAGATCTAATCATTTTTTTTTTTCTTTCAATAAAAAGAGTATAGACTAATTCATCATCAGCATTTTGCTTCGAGACAAAAATAGTTTGTTTTATAGTCTCAGCAACCACTCAATTTCTGAGTATAATGTAATGCAAAATTGCAAATGCAAGTGAGAATTTTTTTTAACCAAAAAATATGTATTCTGTTCATTTTAAAATTTAGCTTATTTAATTACAATTTAATATATTTCAATATGTCTATATTTAAATTATAGTTGAACACAATTTAAATTGTTAATGTATTAAAATTTAAATGATAAATATTTAAAAACGATGAGAATAATATAATACATTATTCCAGAAAGTGATTGAATTTTACCTTTGCTAGCTTATGAAATTTAGCAATCCGAATTGTTCACATGCAAATGGATAATGTTTCAGTTGCTTCAGAGTTCAGACCCACATGCACTACGTCATAAATATTTTTTTAAAAAATAATTAAATGAAAAATTCGCAACTGAATTAATAAAAGGGAGCGTAAAACGTCTTTTTGTAAAGATATTTACGTGTCGAATTATTATTAGACGTATTAATGAATTAATTATTTTTGAATTTTTTAATAAATTAGAATAAAATTGATTTTTTTATAATAATAACAATAAATCTAATTTTTTTAGGGATTTAATTATATTTTTAAATTTTTAGAGATTTAAATGTTCGAAAAACAAAAAGTCAATGATATAATTATCTTTTTATCAAAAATTTTAAAGATATTCGGTTTAGATGGTATAATTCGATCGGATCAAATCGGGTCTAATAATTATAATGTAGACAATTAAATTTATTATTGTTGCTATAATAAACCGATTTTGTTATGAATTATAATAACCGATTTAATAAGAATGTTCAGTAATAACATAATATGTATAAATGTCTTTAAAAAAAAAGACATTTTTAGTGTCTTTATTAAAGTGATCTCCATTAATAAATGGGTGTTTGAACGGCACCAGAGTGAATCAATATACAAGAAAGAAGATCAAATTAGCAATTATTGAAAAAATAATGATTATATATAAGCTAACCAAAATTATCCACATGACAAAGGAATAGTTACGATATGATTTCCTTTTGATATGATATATAAGCTAATTAATCGTTTCACTTATTATGTCTTCCTCACAAGTTGTTTTATCAGTATAACCTTTATATATAGTTAATTTTGTTAGTGTTTCAAGTGTGAGGAGTATTAAAGTTAGTCCCACATCAAAGAAAGTAAAGAAGAGTGAGGAGTTTATAAGATGAAAGACCCATTAACTTGACACCTTAAGGTTTTGAGTTGGATGTGGTGTCTTCTCATTTTATGTTCTCTCGATTCCTCCCCGAAATCTTCCCGGTGGTCGAGAGCTCTCCATGGTTGGCCCAACAAATTTTATTCATCAAATTTTTATAAAAGCTTTTTTTAAAAAATATATATATACGGTATATCACGTATATGTTGGCCATGAATTACTCTCCATGGATAATCATAAAAAAAAAAAAGCTTTTATTTTACTATTTATAGTGTCTACTTTTTAGCTATCATGCACAAACAAGAAAGCAGTTGGAAAGATGGAAAAGCAAGATTCTAAAATGATGTTTGGTTTATAATTAATCAAGGTTGTAAATTCCGTGAATTTATATAGATATGTGAGTTTGCTCGGATTTTTTGGTGTTGAGATAAATTTGATTTGAAAAATCATAAAATAAAACTAAAAAA
>NC_029787.2:1511126-1513462 GCF_000816755.2 Arachis ipaensis | reverse complement strand
TGAGTGAGTATAAATTATTATTAACTAAATACTAATCTAAAATAATAATATTTATTAGTTACATAATATTACTGTTAGAATAATTTTGTAGTCATTTATGGATAATATCAAATTTACAAACTAAAAATTAAAATGATATATAAAGATTTTTTTATAAAAATACAAGTTAATGGGGAAAATTGGCCCACTAATTGTGCAATGGAATGGACAAGGAAATGATTGCCAGCAATATAATCCATTGGGTTGGGTCCACTAATATTGTTTGAATCAATTCAAGTTTGCATGTCCAGCCTGGTCTTCTTACCCTCATTCCTCTGCTTTTAGTCTTTTACACGACACAAACAAAATGACACATGCATTTGTTTTTTATACTTTGTTTAGGGTTTTATATAAATTATGTTATTTTGGATTTTATAAATATGATTATATTATGGTGGCTATATTAATTATGTAAGTGTTACTAAAATTAGAGTAAAGTATCGTTTTTGTCTCCAATATTTAGGGTAAGTCCTATTTGTGTCCATAATGTTTAAATCGTCCTATTTGTATCATTAACGTTTATAAAAGTGATTTAATGTTATCCTACTATCAATTATTCTAACAAATCAGATTATATTTTTTAATTATTCTCACTTGGATGTATTCATTCTCAACTAGGTCTCACTTGGATGTGTTCGATTTTAATATTATATCCACTATTTATGTTCAGATTCAATTATATTCCTAGAAAAGTGAATTATGTAAATGTTGTAGGAATTAGTTTTAACATTTGATGAGCTATTTTTCGGAGTAGATCATCGATTCTATCCCAGACATTTGTATTCTAATTTCAAGAAGAGATTTTTAAAACTCAAACTAAAGCGCTCATGATGTGTAATTGACGACAGGATAACATTGAATCACTTTTACAAACGTTAGGAATACAAATAGGACGATTTAAACGTTAGAGATACAAATAGGATTTACTCAAAACGTTGGGGACAAAAATAATACTTTACTCTTAAAATTAAAGTTAAGAGACAACATTGTCATCGATTTTAATAGCCATATTTTTTAATTAATTTTTTTTTTAAAAATAGCAGACAATTAATGCAAATAAACTTTTAAATATAAAATAAAATTTATAATAAATATTAGATAATGAGAAAAATAAAATTTTAAATATAGAAATAAAATTTATACTAAATATTAGATAATGAGTTTGCAAACTTATCAAGATAATAAATAATCCTCTAACATACAGATTCAAGACAAGATAAATAACTAAATACAACATATTTGTCTAAATCCACTAATAATACAAAATAGAGTAAAGTATCGTTTTTGTCTCCAATATTTAGGGTAAGTCCTATTTGTGTCCATAATGTTTAAATCGTCCTATTTGTATCATTAACGTTTATAAAAGTGATTTAATGTTATCCTACTATCAATTATTCTAACAAATCAGATTATATTTTTTAATTATTCTCACTTGGATGTATTCATTCTCAACTAGGTCTCACTTGGATGTGTTCGATTTTAATATTATATCCACTATTTATGTTCAGATTCAATTATATTCCTAGAAAAGTGAATTATGTAAATGTTGTAGGAATTAGTTTTAACATTTGATGAGCTATTTTTCGGAGTAGATCATCGATTCTATCCCAGACATTTGTATTCTAATTTCAAGAAGAGATTTTTAAAACTCAAACTAAAGCGCTCATGATGTGTAATTGACGACAGGATAACATTGAATCACTTTTACAAACGTTAGGAATACAAATAGGACGATTTAAACGTTAGAGATACAAATAGGATTTACTCAAAACGTTGGGGACAAAAATAATACTTTACTCTTAAAATTAAAGTTATATTATTTTATACTTTAGTAATATTTTTTTTTAAACAATATTTTTAAAAAAATATTATTTAATAATAAAAAATATTATTTTAATTTTAACAATATTTTTTAAAATGCCATATTAGAATGACCTTTTATAAATTTGGCGTCAATATAAGTTTTAGTTGGTTAGGATCGATAAAAAAATGTGTCCTAATGGCATGGAGATAAGATAACTAAACATGTCATGTCATGTCATGTTGGGGTCAATTTTTTAGTACATATCATATCGATGTCTGATAATTTGTTTTAATAAAATATTTATTTATAATTTAAAAATATTTAATTAATTTTTAATTATCTAAACAATTAGTTTAATTTAAATAGTTTCTGTTATTACAGTTTAAACTATTTCTGATATATTATCAAATCACAATTTATAAGTATGGTTTAAATCAGTTATTTAGATAGTTGGAACTTGTAAGTCGATTAAAATATTTTAATTGTAGAAAAA
>NC_029787.2:1510623-1511075 GCF_000816755.2 Arachis ipaensis | reverse complement strand
AGGATCATGATTTTTTTAATTTTTAATTTTTTATTTTATATATAAATAATGTTTTTTCTTTATGTTGGAGTTGAATTGAAGAAAAAGTTTTTGAAAATGCATAAATTAAAACTTAAATTAATATATTTAACTCGAGATTTTAGGCCATGTAAGCAAGTGGTATGTATGATTTTCAGAGGTTATGTACAATGTTAAAGGATCAACCAATTAAAATTAAACATGTTACCACGTTCTGTTTTCTAATGTATTACCCCTTAATGTGAAACTAATTTTGATTAACTTCTAATCTTGAAAGTGAAAAAGGGTTAAACAGCATATTTGGAATATGCTTAGCCAACACTCTCTTTGCATGTCACCCAAGGCCAATATCTTTAACATATATAAAAGTCAACTTAATTTGTGATATGATGATGGAAATTAAAATGCAGTAAATATTAGAAAGAAAATTGTAA
>NC_029787.2:1488382-1510557 GCF_000816755.2 Arachis ipaensis | reverse complement strand
GGTGAAATATTACAAATTAGTACTTTATATTTATGTGTCAGAAATTTAGTTTGGGTAGAGTGGTTATCGAATTAGAATCTCTCTTAAAAGAATTTAGTTAAGGTGAGTAGCTAGCGTCGCTAATTTTTACTTTGTATCTTGTTAAAAAAATTAGTTATTTGTAATTTCTATATTATATTTCTTTAATAAAATATTTAATATTTTCTTTATGTCAATTGAATAAATTGTATGCTTCCATTTGCTAGAAATTAATTATTGAATGGAAGTAAAAATGGTGTTGTTCAATTATATTGTTATATGGTGTGTAATTCACAAATGTGGATCTGCAAGATTCAGTAATCTGTAAAACATAGGTTACGTTTTGACTGCAACAGGAATCGTGAAAGCTACATGCAGGCTGCAAAACCTAGCTTGCGTTTGGCAGGGAATGAGCTTTAAGCCTCGAAACGTATTCCTGCTCCCTGCATGCAGACAAGGACTGCTGTGTTGATCGCCTGGAAACTTCCAAAACGGAAGTTGTGTTTGGCAGCTGTCAGGGACAAAACGCAGGTTGCGTTTGGCAGGTTCTCTGGCTGCATGAACGCCACATATTGCAGGAGAGCGGTGATGGAGTATTTAAAATGCAAAACGAACGTAAAACACAAGAAGGAAGGAAAAAAGAGTTGAAAAGCTTGTTGAAAGAGAGCTTACGGTGAGGGGTTTTAACTTGCAAGGTTGTGCTGAGAGCTTGTGGGAGGAAGAAGAAGAGTAGAAGGTTTAGGGTAGATATTATAAAACGAATAATGGTTCGTGATTTCACTAAACCTGAAGAACACATTATTGAATATTTGGATCATCCTCAATGGGTTATTTCAAAAAAAAAAATATTGCCCCTCACTAAACGCACCTTGCGTTTGGGCTAAAACAAAATAAATTTTTTTTTAAAACCTTCAAAAAACTAAAACGTAGCCTGCGTTTGTTTAATTTCAAGAAAAAAAAGGAAAAAAATAAAACGCAGGTTGCATTTTGGGCTGATACCATAGTAGTGAAAATTTTTTGCATATGTCTATTTTATTGCACTACACCAACATTTTTTCCATAACGAAAAAAAATGAACCTCCACTTACACATTCGGCTTTCTAATACTGTTTCTCTCATTTTTGTTCTAACCAACAAACAAAAAACAACAATAATCATCACACCGTATATTTACTGTCATTGTTATTGTCCCTGTCACCGTCATCACTTCATTTTTCACATTTAAAATCAATAAATTTGCAATGCAAAAAAAGAGAAGAGGAGAGTGAAAATAAGGAGAATGAATACGAAAGAGATAAAAAAAAAGAGAGAAGATATAAGAGGTTATGTGCTAGTAAACATGAGAGATTTGAGGAGACATAATTAGTAACCGATATAGAGGAGAGAAAGATGTGCCACTAATAATACCAAGTTAAATATTAAAAATATTTTAAATTTTTTATAAACACAAAAAATGAATTGCATATAAATGACTATTGATTGCCTTAAATGTGATGCAACTGAACTGCTTTATGAAGTTTCAATTAAATTGAATAACATAACACTCACATTTTCGGCGGGTCACTCATGTTACGTTGTTGTTTACTTTATGGTCGAATGTTGAGTCCATATATAAATTGGGGAAAAAAGTCCAACTTTTCTTGCTCCCATGCAAACAATAACTATACATTATATTATACAATATATATAAATAATATTCATTTGCATCTTTAGGGTAATGCATATGTATGGACAAGCCCACCCATATCTTTTGTTATTAATGCATGGCTCATAGCTAGTAAATAAACGTGTTTGAATGAGTAAATAAATTAAAGGAGTGGGACACAAGAATTTATTCATATCTCAAAGGTATACTGTATTTGGAGATGGTTTGATGAAAGAATTAAAACGATTTTCAAATGAATTACGAATAAAAATAAATAGAATAAATTAAAATATTTGAGAGAAAAGCAAAATTTAATCAAAGTTTTTTAGACATAGTGTATATTTTTTCCTTCTAAGCTGTTTCTATTGCTTTACTTATGATATATTTTGTTAATTAAGAGTTATAGATGGAGATGAGTAATAACTTTTTTACATAATTTTTTTTATTGTATTTTCGTAAGTTTGACAAATTAAAGATTAGTTTGTTGTAAATTTAAATTTTCCAACACTTGTTTAAGTAAATTAACGAGTTAATCACTAAAAAATTATTTTTTCTTTAAGTTGTGATGTCTATTTTTTGGATTTTTTTTTGTTTTTTTTTTCAATGATGTGATAGATGAGTATGTAAAGACAAAAAAAAAAATTTAAATGGATATAAGTACACAATCTTTTTACAATAGTGAATTAGAGTAAAGTAGCAAAACTAATCATGAAAAATTATAATATTGACTAATTTTATCATTGAAGAATTAAAAATAATATGTAACCATGAAAGATGGGTTTCATAGACAAAATTAACTAAATCCTAAAAATCTATCCAAAATCTCTAAATTTTCCCTCTACTCTAACCTAATTACTCTTAAACTCCAATCCCACCTCATATCCAACGACAATGGTGTCACTTTACACAACTCCCTTCAATCCAAATCCAAGATCCCTCCTCACCCATCCGAAATTCATCCTAAACCCTTCCGTCTTCACCACCACCTTCCCCTCCCTCTCCACCACCATCTTCTCCTCCCTCTCTCTCAAACTCACTCGCCCCTGCCGCTCTGCTGAAGCTCTCAGCGCCCGCATGGTCTCCAATGCTGCCGCAAGCTATGCCCTCGCCTTCGCCGACATCGCCAAATCCAACAGCACCCTCAATGACACCATAATTGACATCGAGAAAATCGACGAAATCTTATTCAATCCACAGATGTTCGACTTCTTCGTCAACCCAATTGTGGACGCCGAACGGAAGAAGTAGCTCGTCGATGAAATTGCCACGTCATCAAGCTTCCAATCCCATACGCGCAACTTCCTAAAGGAACTTTTGTTCTGTTAGCGGTGCTGCCAGAAAATTGTTGCTTAGATCTCTTGAGGTTTGAGGGCGAATTCACTACTACCAAAATTGTTGGTAGCACGAATCCCCACACCTTCGTACTGTTGTACCAGCAAGTGCACTGGATCGTCCAAGTAATACCTGAGCGAGTTAGGGTCGATCCCACTAGGATTGTTGACTTGAAGCAAGCTATGATTATCTTGCAGGTCTTAGTCAGGTGAATCAGAAAATTGTTAGTTGTGAGATCATAAAACTATGAAGACATATAACTAATAAAGATACTCTGTAAATTAGAGGGGGATCAGTGATAGGGATAAGGTAAAGGATTGAAGTTGCTTTGTCTTTCTGAATTAACTCTGGCATTACTGTCTTCTTTGCTTGTGAGTGATCTCTTCAATGGCAGGCTGTAAGTGATTGGCGCCTTTATTGAGAGGTCGTCAATACTTCTACAGATCTGAACCCCAGGATTAGTGTGGATCCATCTCTGCTTGAGGGTGAAGCGCGTACAGTCCATTCTCTTTAATGATTATACTCAAAATACCACAGACAAGGCCGGATATTTTGCATCAGAGAATGCTGCATCTTTGGGTTCTAGCCTCTACCACAGAGACCCTAATCTCCCCGTAAATCGGCTAAACTGGTGTCTCGAGAAGTCCCCAACGAAGTCGTGGATTAGCCGTCTGAGAGATATATGATTCAAGCTGGTGGTGCGTGCTTTCCACTGAAGTATTCACACGAACCCAAGTAGACGTGGGTGTTTGTCAGGCATATTCATCTTAATGTGATGAACAGAGCTGATTGTCACTAATCATCCTATTCACCACGTTGAAGTACGAATATACATCTTAAAATTAATCAAACACGGATCGAAGAAGAAACAGTGATACTTTTATTAATTCATAGGACTCAGCAGGGCTCCTCCCCTCAACCTAGGAGGTTTAGAAACTCGTACTGAAAGCAAATACAATGTAAAACTCAAAATAATGGTAAATGATATGCGTCCTCTCCTAAGAGAGATGTAAAATACACTTAAAATACAAAACAGTCTATCTAGTGCTAAAATTCACTTCTAGAGCCCACTTGGTGAGTGTTTGGGGTGAGCTTTGATGAGATCCATGTTCTACGAGGTTCCTAGGGCGTTGAACGCTGGCTAGGGGTTCCTCTCTGGGCGTTTGGACGCTGGGCTCTGCTTTGTGGGCGCTAGACGCTTGGAAGGGGGCAGGTAGCTGGCATTGGACGCCAATTTTAGACCTTCTAATCCGAAGCAAAGTAAGGACTATTATACATTGCTGGAAAGTTCTGGAAGTCAGCTTTCCATAGGTGTTGAGAACACTCTATTTGGACTTCTATAACTCCAAAAAAGCTCTTCCGTAGGATTGATTCAATTATCACATATTGAATCCAAATACCAAATCATGAGAATTGAGAGAAAGAGTTTTCAAGCTTGATTTCATGAATTCACTTTTCTAAGTGATCATAAAAGCTATGAACTAGTATACATTGTTAGAAAGATATGGAAGTTAGCTTTTCATAGCCATTGACAAAGCTCCATTTGGACTTCTGTAGCTCCCCTTCCGAGCTTCCGAGTGCAAGGAGGTCAGATCCGGATAGCATCTGCAGTGCTTTCTCTGTTTCTGAATCAGACTTCTGCTCCAACTCTTTAATTTCAGCCAGAAAATACCTGAAATTGTACAAAAACACAAAAATCATAGTAAAATCCAAAAATGTGAATTTAATACTAAAACCTATAAAAACTTAATAAAAATTAAACAAAACATACTAAAAATTATATGAAAATAATGCCAAAAAAACGTATAAAATATCCACTCATCAAGTATGTATATAGGTTCAGTCTTGAGTGTGTTCTACAACTTAAGCCGAAGATAAACTAAGTTGGTGAAAAGAATTTAGTATACTTGTAAATCTACGCAGCATTTTTTATTGGGAGATTAGAACAACGCACTTGATGCATGTCTTCTTTTTTAAACATCCCTTCCCTTAATAGATAATAATAGATTGCACTATTTCTTCTCTGTCTTGGTTTCATCTGTCTCGAATGCAACTAATTTACTATTTAATCGTGTTTGCTTTCTTTGCCCTTCAATTAATTCCTCATAAAGTTTCATGATAAGTGTTTTGTATTTTTTATTTTGGTCCAACCAGCATCAGCACCAATTCGATTTTCTTTGGTAAATAACTAATCAAAGGGTTGCTATATTTTCTTATGCTGCAGTACCGATTCAAGACTTACAATAACACCTGCGATTGATGGAAAAGAAAATAGAAGAGGAATTGGGAGATTGAGGGTGGTGAAGAGGATTGGAGAATGGAGATGAGATAAAATTAATTAGAGTTGGAGAATAATTAAATTAGAGTAGAAGGCCGATTTAGAGATTTTTGATAGATTTTCAAAATTTCGGTAATTTTATTTATAAAATTTTATCATCTAAAAGATTGAAAAAATTAATAAAAAATATTCTAAAAAAAATCTTTCAAAATAGAAAATAATTGATAAAATTGTAGGTAACTTAGTGTTTGATAATCCAAAGTAAAAAATATTTGATAAAATCATGGCTAATATATTATGAAATTTCGAGTATCATATTAACTATAATTAAAAAATATTCACCTTAATTAGTTATTATAATATTAGAATGGTATTTAATCGTATGTTAATTGTAATCATAGTAGTCTTAGAAAATGGATCCTCTGCAGTGAAAAAAATACTTGAGAGAATAAAGTGTAATATTTCACCTTTAATTCTCTAAGTGGGACCAAAATTAAATAGAAGAGAGAAAACAATAAATGGTTAGATTAAACACTGAACAGTATCCAGTTTTTTTTCACTGGAAAGGATCCACTCCCGTAATCTTAGGCAAAGTCAATCGTCATCTACTTCGCTCTTTGTCGCCGCTTTCTAGTCAATCTTGCAACCTCTACTCTGCCTCCCTCCACCGTCGCCGCCATTAACCACTTCTCCGTCTTCCTCCCTTCCAATTTGCATGTGACATGCTCATTCTAACCTTAGCTGGTGAGAGGAGGCAAGACCATCCATGGTGTAATTTTAGGTTAGGAACTTGCATATTCAATGTCACCTTCAAAACAAATTTTCATATTCACCAATTATTTGTAATATTAGAAATAAAATTAATATAAATTAAATATTAAAAATATTTTTAAAATTTTTCATAATTATCAGAGACAAAAAAGTATACATATTTTACCTTAAAAACCACAACAACATCATCAACACAATAATATAATAAGAATGAGACGAGTTTAATAGCAAAGTGGGTATAAACTGTTAAAAAAGAAGTGTATACCAAATTTGTTTGTATAAATATAGATAATATGTACTCTAAAGGACCACTTTGAAAGTTGGACGACCTCAGTAGTAAGGAAGGTGAACAAAAAACGGTGGTTTATTGGGTTTTTTGCTGTTGTCTGAACAATCTAGTTAGAGAGGAATAGCAGGCTGTTCCGAAATCAAGCCTCAGATGTGCCGGCGATCATAAACAAGTCGTTTGAGTTTGCTGAGGAATGGATTGGTGGGGAGTCCTTTGGTTGTTGATGGCCTTGTCGATATTGATCAGGGGTTGGTTGGTTTCTAGTTTATTATTGGTCTTTGTATCGTCTTTTCACTGCTCCACCCTGTTGTGTTGAGCTCCCTTTAATTCAAAAAAAAAAATATAAATAATATAATGTTTCATCATTTTTATCGTTTGATCTTAATTAAGTCTACTTCATATATGTCTGTGTACTAAGCTCTTTAACATTACAATTGCCCCTCCCCAAGCTCTTTTTTTTTAGGAATTAATTAATAAGTTTTTAAAAGGATTTGTTAAGAAAACATATGATTTGTAGTATTTTTAACCAGTCTCTTTAGATATTTATTAGGAAAATGTATTCTTTTAATATATATTGAATATGTAATTAAATGGTCTATTTGGAAAATTGTGTAAATAACATTTCTTGTATTTTGGTTTTAAGAATAACATACATGCAAAGAGAATAGAATGGCATAAAATATTTGGAAATCAATGATTAATTCATTCAAATGGCTCACTAATTTTTTTATATTGATTAATTGATGATTCAATTAATGTTTTCAAAAATAACTTCACATAGTGCCTGCAGCCACCGACGAAAACTGCAGTAGTAATTAGTAAACGACAACAAAAGAGAGCGTTATTTCGGGTTTAGATTCGGGTTCGGGTTCTCCAAACAAACCTATCCAGGAACGCTTTCGGGTTTTGTGTTTGTTACATAGTATGACTTAGAACCCGAACCGAACCCGGTTCGTTGTTCTCCCGAAAATTCCAGCACCAATTAGGTTAGATTCCTTCTCTTGTTCTCTTCTCTCTCTCTCTCTCTTATTCTTCTTTCGCTTTCACGTTCTTATGATCTTACTCTTAATTCTATTCTTAATCGAAATTATATTATTAATTACTCGCTAATCAATTCAGTTATTTGGTTCCTTTTGTAGTCGTTGTTGTTGCTGTTGTAGGTAAAAGGAGGTAGCTGCAGGTAGGGTTCATCACCGGCAATGCCGCAAGATTCCTCCGATCAAGACCTCGACGACGCCGATTCCGAGTTCGTTGAGGTTGACCCAACCGGTCGCTATGGTCGGGTTAGTCCCCCAATTCAATTCAATTGGATACTATAGATAGCCAGATCCTGATTGCATTCTGTTACGATGCTTCATTTCAATTTTCAGCTCATTCTGTTTATTGATTCAGTTTGCTCTCCAAGCTTGAATATTGAAATTATTGGATTCGAACTATGGACCTAATATGATTTTTTTTTTTTTTGGGTTTGGTTTCTAATATTGGGATTGCTGGATCCTTCAGTACAAGGAAGTTTTAGGGAAGGGAGCTTTCAAGAAAGTGTATCCTTTTTTTCTAACTTATGATTATTATTATTACTACTATTATCTGATCTCAATTGGTATTGAAACGTGCATGAGTTATATGGGATTCAATTTTAGGGGGAATTTGGTTGGTTTGTGTCCTTAACTGGGTATGTGGGAATATAGATATCGAGCATTTGATGAGTTGGAAGGAATTGAAGTAGCTTGGAATCAGATTAAGGTGGCGGATCTGCTGCGTAACTCGGAAGATTTGGAGAGACTTTATTCCGAGGTTCATCTGCTCAAGACGTTGAAGCACAAGAATATAATTAAGTTCTACAATTCGTGGGTTGACACCAAGAATGAGAACATCAACTTCATTACCGAGATTTTCACCTCGGGGACATTACGCCAGTGAGTCAATCAATGCTTGTTTGGATCTTATATCAGTTTTATTTATGATTTTAAGGCCGTGCGCAGACCCTTTCTCTGTTCCTGTTTTATGTTTTTGTTGAAATTTCATGTTGATGCTGAACTTTTTAAAATTAGATATCGGAAGAAACATAAGCATGTTGATTTGAGAGCTTTGAAGAAATGGTCTAGGCAGATTTTGGAGGGTCTTTTATATCTTCACAGTCATAATCCTCCAGTTATACATCGAGACCTTAAGTGTGACAACATTTTTGTCAACGGGAATCAAGGGGAGGTAAAAATTGGAGATTTAGGGTTGGCAGCTATTCTTCAACAGGCCCAAGCAGCTCACAGTGTCATAGGTGATATTTCCTGTGAAACTATCATCATCTTTGTGTAAACTACTGTGGAGATATTCATATTGTTACTGAAGGCATATGTAATTTATATTATGACCCTAGGTACCCCAGAGTTCATGGCCCCAGAACTTTATGAAGAAGAGTACAACGAGCTTGTTGATATCTACGCTTTTGGAATGTGCTTGCTAGAGTTGGTAACCTTTGAGTATCCATACATTGAATGTTCCAATGCTGCTCAAATATACAAGAAAGTGACATCGGTGAGTGACATGCTCAAATATATGATACAATGCACACTATTGTTGGTTTTATTTACTCCTATTACAATGGTGATGGATGCTGCATATGGTCTTACTGTTATATGCTGTCTAAGAATCAAATAATTGTTTAGAACTTAGAAGTCATTGATAGAATGGCATTTGTGGTGTTTACTTGCTACTGTTGTTCCTTCCTGGTAGGGAATAAAGCCAGCATCATTGGCAAAAGTGGCAGATCAAGAAGTTAAGGCATTCATTGAAAAGTGTATCGCTAATGTTTCAGAACGGTTGCCTGCAAAGGCTCTCTTGATGGATCCCTTCCTTCAGTCTGACTCTGATAGTGAAAGTGTAGGTCGTTCTTCAAGGTCTGGAACCCATCATTCAGGTAAATCTACTACACATCTAAAATTCCAAATGTTTGATCTTCCTTATGTTCACCATCTGGTGTATTAGATGCAGGAAATAGTTCTAATAATCAAGCAATTGGAAAAAGTGTTCAGGATGTTTCTAGTGATTCAAATAGGGAATTCACAGTGGAAGGTCAGAGGAAGGATATTGATACAATATTTTTAAAACTGCGAATAGCAGACTCCTCAGGTTCTCCTTCTATCTTAGTGTATTTAGTTTTATTAAAAGAAAACAGGTTTTATTTTATTTTTCCCTTTGCCTGGAATGTACTTTCTGCATTTATCTGTAGGTCATGTTCGGAATATCCACTTCCCTTTCGATATTGGAGCGGACACTGCAATCTCTGTTGCTAGTGAAATGGTCGAGGAGTTGGAACTTACTGATCAAGATGTCACAACTATTGCTGAGACAATTGACTCTGAAATTCGATCTCTCATTCCTGGTTGGAACCCCAGTGAAACTCCTGCTACTAATGTTCCTGAAGATTCAGCAGTTTCAGATGGCTGTACCTCTGCTGAAACTAGGAGTGTGTCTTCTCCTACAGAAAATGATTCAACCACTCCTTCTAGCAATCTTGCATTAGAAATACTACGTTCAGGTCGTAAGTACTGGTCAGACTCACCTAAGGGAGTTTGTGGAAACCCTTTATCTAGGCATGGTTCTTCAAACTTGTCCCATATAGGTGATGCAAATGCTGAGAAAGGAAGCTTGACTGCAAATGGTGCTATTTCAGATGAACTTGAGCCTGACCAGGTTACCTGTGTCGGTGCTTACTGTGCAGAGAAGGAATGTGATAGTACTGGTGATTCCCCCTCCACCGAGAGAACTATTACCTCTGGATATTTGGAAGAAACCAGTGATGCGTCATCTCTGGAAAAAATACCGGAAAGTTTGGAAGTTTCTGAAATAGATGCCAGTAAAATAGCCCTGCAACTTGAGAGTTTGTTGACAAATCAAAAAGAGGAGCTGGAAGAACTAAAGAGGAAGCAAAAATTAGCTGTCTCTAATCTTTTGAAGGAACTTTCACCAGAAATTTGTAAGAAGGTCCTAAATATATGCAACCTGCAGATGCTTGACTATGAAAATTTATAGGGTGAGGCTTGAGAGATCCTTTCTTCTTCTAAATGCCCTTTTGTGAGGTTTATATGGTACTGCAGGGCACTTCATGTTACTTGGAACTGGATTGCATAGTGCTTACACTTTTGAAGTTCATGGTTCATGCGTATAAAAAGCTTAATTTTCTGACGGCACAAGTGTTCCATATGATCTCAAAGGAAATTGCAGCACAGCACACTCAACAATGAGAGTCAATGTTCTAGAAGAGATTCATTCATTCCAGGGAAGGCGTAATATCTTCAGCATGAAGAACACAAATGTTATTGCTGCATTTACCCAAGAAACATGTGGTTGAGGTGAGAATTTACCCTCCTAGGTTATAACATTGGATAGTATCTTTTCTTCCAAGGGCATCTGTATATAGTCTCTGATTCATGTCATTAAACTATAGAAAGTGTATACTTGTACATATTACTTGCTCTCGTTTCAAGTTACATCGAGGTTTGATTGATTGGTGATTTTGATACCATACCTGCATTAATAAATTGGAGCGAGTTATTTTTTATTATATATTATTCCTAGTTACCCAATTTAGCTATACATTGTACTGTGAGTTTGAAACATACAACTAGAAATAAATAAATTACTATCTATTTGTGTATATTATACGTATTGATTTACAAATTTTTTTAAATTAAATAATCAGTCATTAGAATAATTAAATCTGTTATAATAAAGTAATTAAATTTGTTTATAGTAGTATAATGAAATTTTATTGGATACTAAATACGTATTTTTATATACAATAGCTGATTAGTGGTTATTTTTTATGTATACATAGCATGATTGATAAATAAGTAAAAGGAAAATTTCACTTTTGAGTACATGTAGGCTGAAGTCTTTAAGATAAAAATGGGATGGAAATTTATATAGATTAGTTTGATCCTATAGTTGTAGAAGTTCTATTGGACTTGGATGGAGATTAAGAAAATTAAATTTAAGTGATAGATCTGATAGTATTATTTAATTCCTATAAAACAAAATTTCTCTTAAATTTTGGTACACAACTATTTGGATATTTTCCCCTTCTTTGAAACTTAAAGGGAGTAAGCCTTATTTTGGTCTCTGAAATTGGCGAGTTGCACTGATTTGGTCCCTAACTTTTCAATTGCTACATTTTGGTCCTCCAGATTCAAAAAAGTGCACCAATGTAGTCCCTCTTCAACGCTGTTAGTGAGATAACTCAAATCTTACCATGTTAGACATTAAAACGACGTTGTACACGTTTTGACGCTAAAAGAGCACTAAATGATGTCATTTTAGGGTTTGAACAATATCAAAAGGGAGGGATATAACGTTTTGGTATTGTTCAAACCCTCAAACGACGTCATTTAGTGCCTTCTTTAGCGCCAAAATGCATACTACATCGTTTTAATATGTCTAGCGTGACAAGACTTGAGTTACGCCACTAACAGTGTTGAATTCCAGCGACGGAAGATACATGATGGACTATATTGGTGCACTTTTTTTAATCTCGAGAATCAAATTGTACCAATTGAAAAGTTAGGGACCAAATTAGTACAACCTGCCAATCTCAGAAATCAAAATGGGGTTTAACTCCTTAAAGAGGTTTAGCGTAGCTACAGGATTGGGTAACAAGTAACGTTAACATCAAGAGAACATTTTATTTTTCGTATTATAGATACTGATAAAGACTTATAGATGGCAGTACTGATATAAAGGAATTGTGTGTAATTTCTTGTGGTGGTTCAGTGTTCCAGCAAAGTGTCCTTAACGAGGGGGCATGAATCAAATACGTATCACAATCAAGGACTACGAACAACTCAAGCACTGACTTAAGGATTCACCTCAAATAATCTCAACTAAAAATTAAATCCATTAATTTTTTACATTAAAAAAAATCTCTCAAGTTTTATAAATTATTTTATGGTCTTCTAAATTAAGCTTCAGACACCATAAAAGTCCTTAAATTCTTTTTCGATGCTGAATCAACAAATACTGTGGTGTGGTGATATGGTACTCTTATGCCTTGTTAGATGAATAAGTATAGGGAGCTAATGGCCTAAGCGTACAATGTGTACAATGGAGATTTAGGAAATATTAGAGATATGACCATTAGTGTTACATTGTCCTGTCAGGTTACGTTTTTTGGATGAGTGATTTCATGATATGGTATTTGTTACGGTGGGTAACCAGAGATTGGTGGGCCGGATGACGTTGGGTGGCCCAAACGAGTGAGGGAGGAGACTATCGCGTTTGCCTGAAACTCGGTGTTCCTCCGTCCGACTTGTACGTGTAAAAGAATGGGGGGTGGTACCTGCAAAGACACTCCGATGCCTAAGTTAGCAAGGGTGTGAGCAAGTTTAGAATGTATTGGACTTAGTGATACCTGAGGGAAGTCAGGGTATTTATAGTGGTGAACCAATAACCACCGCTGAGTCGTGTCCGTTAGGGGTGTGCGTAGGGATTTAATGGCCTTGGTAACGGTGCATCTTCATTAATGACTGCCCCCATTTTACCATTATGCCCCTAACGTCTTTATAAATACTTTCCCTCTCTTTCGTTGTTTCGTTTCTGCAATCTTTCAAATTTCCCTTGCATTTGTTCGTGCTGTATTGTTGCGTTTCGAAGGTTCTTACTTCCTCCTGTCTTGATTTCAGACTTCAAAGGTTAGTTTTTTCCCTTCTGTGACATGCTTTCTTATTTGCGTGCCTTTATCTTGTAGGTAGATTTGGTTTGTAGGCTTTAGTTCCGTGCCCCTTCCCTTAGAGACCGTGTGTTGATTTTTCTTTTCTTTTGTAGGTTTCTTGTCACCCCCTTTTTTAAGAAAAGAAAATGGCTTCCGTAGATGCTCTCTCCCAGTGGGTAGACGTTACGGTTCTAGGGGAGGAGCCCTCCGTTGACACTGAATTTATCACCCACCTTCGTACTCACTATAGAATTTGTACTTCTGAAGAAGATGAGCCCAAGTACGAGTTGGTAGTCCCGGGTCCAGAAGACCGGGTTTGTTTCGGGAGGGCTGACGAGACGGCCCCTCATTTCTTTTTTATGTATGAGAGTATGGTCACTCGTTTGGGCGTTTTCCTCCCTTTTTCAGAGTTTGAAATGTCTGTATTGCGTCATTGCCGAGTGGCTCCCACCCAGCTTCACCCCAACTCTTGGGGTTTTCTAAAAATTTATCAATTTATCAGCCAGGCCCTAGAGTTTCCGACTTCTTTAAGGATTTTCTTTTACCTTTTCCATATGACCAAACCCTTCAGTGGGCTAAATAATAAGCAACAGTGGGTATCCTTTCGAGCCATTCAAGGTCGGAGGCTTTTTACCCTTTTTGACGAGTCCTTTCACGACTTCAAGAACTATTTTTTCAAAGTGCAAGCTGTAGAGGGTCACCACCCCTTTTTCCTGGATGAGCATTCCTCTCCCCGATTTCCTTTATATTGGCTGGAGGCCTCCCCCTGCGAGAAATATGGTCTAGATGACCTAAATGAGGTCGAGGTAGCCATTGTGGGGTTCCTCCGAGAAGTGTGGGGGAGGGCCCCATACTTGGATACTAAAAAATTTCTCCAGGGGTCGCCGGCCTTTGTCCAGCCACAATTAGGTAGCTTTTTGCACTTCTTGCTTATTTCCGACTTGCGATTTCCTTTACCGACTTTGTCTGATTTTAGCTATTATTTGTTTTTGCAGAGATGGCAAAGAAAAATGCTCAAGAGTCTTACCAGAGGGTTCAGGAAGCCAAGGCAAAGTCTCGAGCCAGGTCTGGAGGTGCTAGGACGGTTGTCTCTCCCCCTCCTCCTCCTCGGAACGTCGGGACTTCCTCTCAACCTATTGTAATTTCTTCCTCTGCTTCCTCTTTGCCGCCCCCTCCCGTCCGACCTACTCCTGAACCAGAGCCAAAGAAGCGCAAGACCTTAGAGTCTGGCGCTTCTGGTGAGGCGGACGCTCTTGCGTTCGTCCGAAAGAACATCTATCCTCATGCTCGTATGAGCATGGATGATGTTTCTGTTCGGCACTACCTCACTACTGTGGTTGAGGAGAGTCTTAAGACGGCGGGGGTTTGTGGCAAACTTTTGGATATATTTGAGAAGACTCCCATCAGTTCTTTAGGGACGACCTCGAGGGTCGAGGAACTGGAGGGTAGGCTTCGCATATATCAGGAGCATGAGAAGGAGTTGGAGGGGAAAGTCGCCAAACTGACAGAGGAGAGGGACAGCCTCAGAGAGAAGGGGAAGGAATTGCAAGCCCAATGCAACATGGAGATGGATTTGAGGAAGGCAGCGCAAGCCAGCTACAACAGTTTGTTTGCTGATCTTGTGTCTGTAAAGAACGACTTGCTGAATGCTCGGAAGGCCTATACCGAGTTGGAGGACTCTATTGCGGATGGTGCTGATGAGGCCTGGAGGATTTTCAAGGAACAGGTCGGAGTTATTGCTCCTGACTTGGACCTTTCTCCTCTGGATCCTGATAAGATTGTTGTCGATGGTGCCATCGTGGATCCTCCTGTCCCCATAGTGGAGTCTGAGTCTGATTTAAAGACTCGGGGGCAGAGGATCATAGAATCCCCTCCTCATTCTAAGGACGCTCCGAGTTCTTCTACCGTTCCTCCGACTTCCTCTTCAACTCCTGCTCCTGGCGTTCCCCCTGACTCTGCTGGTGGTGGTCTTCTGAAAAAGTGATTTTTGGCTATTGGGGCCCGGCCTGTGGGCCCCTCTTAAACTCTTTATATTTATTTGCTGGTGTTTTGAACAATTTTTTGGCCTTTTAAGGCCGTAAACAAATCAGTGCTGCCCCTTTTTTAATAGGGGTTTAATTTAGCGTTGAATAAATACCCTTTTTGGATAAGGGTTTTGAGTTACCTTATGCGCACGTTTTTCGTAGTTCGTTTGATTCTTTGATCTTTCCTGGAGAGAATCTTTTCTTTGGGACTTGCCTGCCTTTCTGAATTTCCTTGATTCTCAAGGCAGCCTTTTTCTTAGTTTTTTCTTATCTCTTTTTGTTATTCCTAGTACTCAATTTTGTTTTATTGAGTTTTTCGTGACTTAGGCTACTATTGCGATTCATTTTAATTTTACTCGGTTTCGCGTTCTGACTTGTGAGTCGGACTGCTCCCGAGTTTATCATGATCGACTTCTATAGCCTCTTTACGCCGACTTGTACCTCGTCGTTTTATCCTGACGACCATCTAGGTCGGTTCATGGGATTTTCACGTTTTGTCGAGCTTAAGTCGGCGCGTTTCGTAGAAATAAAATAAAAGAATTTAAAAGAGATACTTAAGATGAAAAAAGATCTTTATTAATCGAAGAGGTACCTTGTTGCTACTAAGGGCTGTTGATAATTTATTTCCCTTAGTCCCTACTGTGATGCCTCGTTAAAAACCCTTCTTCAGAAAAAACCCTTTGATTCTGGGAAAAAATCATGAAGTTGGGAAAAGAGTACATCAGGGAGTAGAGTTCGCTTTTAACTGTAGTACCTTTTCATATTACAAGCATGCCATGACCTTGGTAACTCGGCTCCGCCTAAGTCGGTCACCTTATAATAGCCTTTTCCTAAGACCTCCTTGACTTTGTATGGTCCTTTCCAATTAGCAGCGAGTTTTCCCTCCCCCGATTTGTTGATTCCAATGTCGTTTCTGATTAGGACTAAGTCGTCAGGGGTGAAACTCCTTCGAATGACTTTTTTATTGTACCTTGTAGTCATCCTTTGTTTCAACGCTGCTTCTCTTATCTGAGCTTCTTCTCGGACTTCAGGGAGCAAGTCGAGTTCTTCTTTGTGCCCTTGTATATTCCTGATCTCGTCGTGGAAAATCACTCTCGGGCTTTGCTCATTGACCTCTATTGGGATCATGGCTTCTACGCCATAGACTAGTCGGAAGGGTGTTTCTCCAGTGGCGGATTGGGGGGTTGTTCTGTACGCCCATAGTACTTGCTGGAGCTCTTCAGCCCAAGCTCCTTTCGCATCTTGTAATCTTTTCTTCAGTCCGGCCAGTATGACTTTGTTGGCTGCTTCAGCTTGCCCATTGGCTTGTGGGTGTTCCACCGAGGTGAACTGGTGTTTTATTTTCATGCTGGCTACCAGGCTTCTAAAGGTGGAGTCCGTGAACTGGGTCCCATTATCTGTAGTGATGGAGTAAGGTATCCCATATCTTGTGATGATATTTTTGTAGAGGAACCTCCGACTTCTTTGTGCGGTGATGGTGGCCAGTGGTTCTGCTTCTATCCACTTTGTGAAGTAATCTATTCCCACTATTAGGTATTTGACTTGTCCTGGCGCCTGGGGAAAAGGACCTAACAAATCCATTCCCCATTTCGCAAAGGGCCATGGAGAAGTGATACTAATGAGCTCTTCTGGGGGAGCCACGTGGAAATTTGCATGCACTTGACATGGCTGGCATTTTTTCACAAATTCTGTGGCATCTTTCTGCAAAGTTGACCAGTAGAATCCTGCTCGGATCACTTTCCTGGCCAATGACCTGGCTCCGAGATGATTTCCGCAGATTCCACTGTGTACCTCCTCCAACACCTCGGTGGTTTTTGAGGTCGGCACACACTTTAGCAATGGTGTTGATATCCCCCTTCTATAGAGAACATTTTTCACCAAGGTATAGTGTTGTGCTTCCCTTCGGATTTTTTGGGCTTCTTTTTCCTCCTTAGGGAGGATGTCGAATTTTAGGTATTCGACTAAGGGGTTCATCCATCCGAGGTTCAATCCGACCACTTCAAGTAAGGCCGTAGCCTTCGAGAGGCTACCACTAAGGAGTAGGCAAATTTTTCTAATTTGTGATACCTTAGCTCAGGGCCCTGTAGAACTTTACTGATGAAGTAGATTGGGTGTTGCCTGACCTCCTCTTCTCTTATCAAGGCTGCTGAGACAGCCCTGTCTGCCACGGAGAGGTATAGGATGAGGTCTTTTCCGGGTATAGGTCGGGTCAAGATAGGAGGCTGGCTCAGAAACTTTTTGAACTCCTGGAATGCCTCCTCGCATTCAGGAGTCCATTCAAACTGGTGCCCTTTTCTCAGTAGGGAGAACAGTGGAAGGGATCTTAGCGCTGATCCTGCCAAAAATCTGGAGAGAGCTGCTAGTCGGCCATTCAGCTGTTGGACCTCTCTCAAACAAGTCGGGCTTTTCATCTCTAGGATAGCTCTACACTTGTCGGGATTGGCTTCAATCCCTCTTTGTGTTAGCATGAATCCCAGAAATTTTCCTGCCTCCACTGCGAAGGCGCACTTTGCAGGATTTAGTCTCATCCCGTGCGACCTTATGGTGTCGAAGACTTGTGAGAGGTCAGACAAGAGGTTGACTTCCTCCTTGGTCTTTACCAACATATCGTCGACGTATACTTCCATTAAGTTTCCTAAGTGAGGGGAAAACACCTTGTTCATCAGCCTCTGATATGTGGCCCCTGCATTTTTCAATCCAAATGGCATGACCACGTAGCAAAAGTTAGCTCTGGGCGTGATGAATGATGTTTTTTCCTGGTCTGGTTCGTACATCGGGATTTGGTTATATCCCGAGTAGGCGTCCATAAATGACAAGTATTGATAACCCGAGCTAGAGTCTACTAGGGCATCAATGCTTGGTAGTGGATAAGGGTCTTTGGGACATGCCTTATTTAGGTCGGTATAGTCGACGCACATTCTCCATTTGCCATTTTGTTTTTTGACTAGCACTACATTGGCTAGCCATGTTGGGTATTTGACTTCTTTGATGAAGCCGGCTTCTAGGAGCGCCTGCACTTGTTCTTCTACTACTAGGGCTCGTTCTGGGCCGAGCTTGCGTCTTCTCTGTTGCACAGGTCGGGACCCTGAGTAGACCGAGAGCTTGTGAGACATGAGCTTGGGGTCTATCCCAGGCATGTCGGAGGCCTTCCAGGCGAAGAGATCGGAGTTATCTTTTAGGAGTTTAGTCAATCCTTGTCTTAAGGTTTCCCTTAAGTTGGCTCCTATGTGAGTATTTTTTCCTTCCTCTTCGCCGACCTGAATCTCCTCGGTTTTTCCCCCGGGCTGGGGTCGCAACTCTTCTTTAATCCTTGCTCCACCGAGCTCTATTGTGTGAACCTCTTTGCCTTTTCCTCTCAGGTTTAGGCTTTCGTTGTAGCATTTCCTTGCTAGCTTCTGATCTCCCTTCACCGTTGCTATCCCTGCTGGGGTCGGGAATTTCATGCAAAGGTGGGGTGTCGATACCACCGCTCCGAGTCGATTAAGGGTAGCTCTGCCGATTAGAGCATTATAGGCTGACCCCACGTCGATGACTATGAAGTCTATACTCAGAGTCTTTGATTTCTCCCCCTTTCCAAAGGTGGTGTGGAGGGGCAAAAATCCTAGTGGTTTTATTGGCGTGTCACCTAGTCCGTACAAGGTGTCGGGGTAGGCTCTCAACTCTTTCTCCTCTAACCCTAGCTTGTCGAAGGCGGGCTTGAATAGGATGTCCGCCGAGCTTCCTTGGTCTACTAGTGTTCTGTGTAGATGGGCATTTGCCAGGATCATGGTGATCACTACTGGGTCGTCGTGCCCCGGGATTATTCCTCGCCCATCTTCCTTTGTGAATGAAATGGTGGGGAGGTCGGAGGACCCCTCTTCAATCTGGTACACTCTCTTGAGGTGTCTCTTACGAGAGGATTTCGTGAGTCCCCCTCCTGCGAACCCTCCTGAGATCATATGGATATGTCTTTCCGGAGTTTGCGGTGGTGGGTCTCTTTTGTCCATATCATCTCGCTTTCTTTTTCCATGACTGTCCGACCTTTCTATGAGATATCTGTCAAGCCGACCTTCTCTGGCCAGCTTTTCTATCACATTTTTAAGGTCGTAACAGTCGTTTGTAGAGTGCCCATATATCTTGTGGTACTCACAGTAATCCCCGCGACTTCCTCCTTTTTTATTCTTAATAGGTCTGGGGGGAGGCAGCCTTTCGGTGTTACAAATTTCTCTGTATACATCCACTACAGGGACTTTCAATGGAGTATAAGAGTGATATTTTCTTGGCCTATCAAGGCCGAGCTCTTCCTTCTTCTTCGCTTCCCTCTCCCTCTCTTTCGTTGAGGGAGGGTGCCCGAGTCGCAAACTTGGGTCTCTTAGCCTAGCGTTTTCTTCCATATTGATGTATTTTTCGGCTCTTTCCTGTACATCATTTAAAGAGGCGGGGTGTCTTTTTGATATGGACTGTGAGAAGGGACCTTCTCTAAGACCATTGACTAGCCCCATGATGACTGCTTCGGTGGGCAGGTCTTGAATCTCCAAACATGCTTTGTTGAACCTTTCCATATAGGCCCGTAAGGACTCTCCGACCTCCTGTTTTATTCCCAGGAGACTTGGTGCATGTTTTACTTTATCCTTCTGTATGGAGAACCTCATCAAGAACTTTCTTGAGAGGTCTTCAAAACTGGTAATTGACCTCGGAGGGAGGCTGTCGAACCACTTCATCGCTGCTTTTGACAAGGTTGTCGGAAAAGCTTTGCATCGCGTAGCGTCAGAGGCGTCGGTCAGATACATCCGACTTTTAAAGTTGCTCAGATGATGCTTTGGATCGGTGGTTCCATCGTAGAGGTCCATATCGGGGCTTCTAAAGTTTCTCGGAACTTTTGCCCTCATTATGTCCTCGCTAAACGGATCTTTCTCTCCTAAAGGAGAGTCTTCTCTATCGCCGTGGGAATTCCGACTTTTGAAGGAGGATTCTAATTTTAAGAGTTTTCTTTCTAACTCTTTTCGTCGCTCCATCTCCTCTTTTAGGTTCTTTTCAGCTTCCCTTTGTCGTTCCCGCTCCTGTTCTAGCTGCTCGAGGCGGCTATGGATTAACCCCATAAGCTCACTAGTGTGGGAGGGTCCTTCTTTTTCCGATTCGCGCCCCTCCGAGGAGTTCACCTTCGAATTTTTGATTCCGGAGGTGCCTTCCCTATGTTGATCATTAGCTTCCTGGTGGAGGTTCTGATCTGCTTCATTGTTTCCGGTGTTCAAATTCTCTTGATCAGAATCTGTCTCCACATGACCTTCTTCAGGGGATCTTTCCGCCATCACTGGTTGATCTCTCGGGTCCCCGGCAACGGCGCCAATGTTACGGTGGGTAACCAGAGATTGGTGGGCCGGATGACGTTGGGTGGCCCAAACGAGTGAGGGAGGAGACTATCGCGTTTGCCCGAAACTCGGTGTTCCTCCGTCCGACTTGCACGTGCGAAAGGATGGGGGGTGATACCTGCAAAGACACTCCGATGCCTAAGTTAGCAAGAGTGTGAGCAAGTTTAGAATGTATTGGACTTAGTGATACCTGAGGGAAGTCAGGGTATTTATAGTGGTGAACCAATAACCACCGCTGAAGTAGTGCCACCTTTTTAGGCGGATAACCGTTCCCATATCTTAGGGAGGTTAAGATATGGCCCTATGAAGTGGTTAGAGAGTTTCCAGGGGCAGTTACTCATTCGAATGAGTGTTATCTGCCAGCTAACCCTCGTATCCGACTTCTTTGGAGTAGGTCGTGTTTAGTACCGACTTCTGGGACGGAGGCTGATGCTGGATGGAGGGCCAACCTTCTGGGTTGGGCGCCTTTGCTTGGATCCTGGGCCCTATTTATTGGGCCAGGGTATGAACAGTGCCCCTACTCGAGCCCAATTTCTTTTTAAGAGTTGGGTTCGAGTATTCAACTCGGGGTTTTGGCCGATTTGCAGGAGGACCGACGTGATGGTTTAGGAACCGACGTGATCTTTCTTGACCTTTCGGTTCTGACAGTTACGTCTAATCAAGCGTCGTGTCCGTTAGGGGTGTGCGTAGAGATTTAATGGCCTTGGTAACGGTGCATCTTCATTAATGACTGCCCCCATTTTACCATTATGCCCCTAACGTCTTTATAAATACTTTCCCTCTCTTTCGTTGTTTCGTTTCTGCAATCTTTCAAATTTCCCTTGCATTTGTTCGTGCTGCGTTCTTGCGTTTCGAAGGCTTTTACTACCTCCAGCCTTGATTTCAGACTTAAAGGTTAGCTTTTTCCCCTTCTGTAACATTCGTTCTATTTGCGTGTTTTTATCTTGTAGGTAGATTTGGTTTGTAGGCTTTAGTTCCGTACCCCTTCCCTTAGAGACCGTGTGTTGATTTTTCTTTTCTTTTGTAGGTTTCTTGTCACCCCCTTTTTTAAGAAAAGAAAATGGCTTCCGTAGATGCTCTCTCCCAGTGGGTAGACGTTACGGTTCTAGGGGAGGAGCCCTCCGTTGACACTGAATTTATCACCCACCTTCGTACTCACTATAGAATTTGTACTTCTGAAGAAGATGAGCCAAAGTACGAATTGGTAGTCCCGGGTCCAGAAGACCGGGTTTGTTTCGGGAGGGCTGACGAGACGGCCCCTCATTTCTTTTTTATGTATGAGAGTATGGTCACTCGTTTGGGCGTTTTTCTCCCCTTTTCAGAGTTTGAAATGTCTGTGTTGCGTCATTGCCGGGTTGCCCCCACCCAGCTTCACCCCAACTCTTGGGGTTTTCTAAAAATTTATCAATTTATCAGCCAGGCCCTAGAGTTTCCGACTTCTTTAAGGATTTTCTTTTACCTTTTCCATATGACCAAACCCTTCAGTGGGCTAAATAATAAGCAACAGTGGGTGTCCTTCCGAGCCATACAAGGTCGGAGGCTTTTTACCCTTTTTGACGAGTCCTTTCACGACTTCAAGAACTACTTTTTCAAAGTGCAAGCTGTAGAGGGTCACCACCCCTTTTTCCTGGATGAGCATTCCTCTCCCCGATTTCCTTTATATTGGCTGGAGGCCTCCCCCTGCGAGAAATATGGTCTAGATGACCTAAATGAGGTCGAGGTAGCCATTGTGGGGTTCCTCCGAGAAGTGTGGGGGAGGGCCCCATA
>NC_029787.2:1486856-1487974 GCF_000816755.2 Arachis ipaensis | reverse complement strand
ACCTGCAAAGACACTCCGATGCCTAAGTTAGCAAGGGTGTGAGCAAGTTTAGAATGTATTGGACTTAGTGATACCTGAGGGAAGTCAGGGTATTTATAGTGGTGAACCAATAACCACCGCTGAAGTAGTGCCACCTTTTTAGGCGGATAACCGTTCCCATATCTTAGGGAGGTTAAGATATGGCTCTATGAAGTGGTTAGAGAGTTTCCAGGGGCAGTTACTCATTCGAATGAGTGTTATCTGCCAGCTAACCCTCGTATCCGACTTCTTTGGAGTAGGTCGTGTTTAGTACCGACTTCTGGGACGGAGGCTGGTACTGGAGGAGGGCCAACCCTTTGGGTTGGGCTTCTTTGCTTAGATCTTGGGCCCTATTTATTGGGCCAGGGTATGAACAGTATTAGAGTTCTAGATCCGAAAGGTCCCAAAATCAGTTTAAGCTTTTGAGATGAGTGGTTTTATGACATGAAATGTTTATTATCCGACGTTTTTGTTTGCACCCAATGAAGGCCGAAACAACATGATTTTAAGTCTTGTGGACATCTAAAACACTTTCTACAGGCCGTTTCTACATACAACATATCATCTTACAACAAGAACAAGATCATAAGGGCCTTGGGGGAGTAAACAATAGTAGCTTCCATTTTATTTATTCTTTTCCTTACCTAGCTACATTACATTGTTGTATGCCTTGTATCATGTATGTCTTAAATAGTTAAATTAAATTTCCTAAGGCCGGGTGAGTAAGAGAGGGTGGTGAGTGGTGAGTGAGTCCCTCCAAAAAAATGTGGCAGAAAAGGAAAAGGAAAAGGGGTAATATGTGAGGTTATCTCAAGTCTTATCTTCATCCACACAAACAACACCAAATAGATAACATCTCCAAACACCAAAGTCCTCTTCCTCTCCCTCCCTTCATTCAAAACCCTCACTCACTCTTTTCTCATTCTCTCTTCAACCAATTAAAAAAAAAAATAAAAAAACCATGGCAATTTCAACAGCAGCAGCAGCCACAGTTTCTTCAAAACTCATCATACCTTCACATGCGTCAACCGTTTCTTCTTCTTCTTCTTCTTCAACAACCGCCACCATCTTCCGCTCTTCATCAGCCACTACTAAACTCT
>NC_029787.2:1479173-1486421 GCF_000816755.2 Arachis ipaensis | reverse complement strand
CTCCACCTCACTCCTTCTTCCACTTCCACCTCAACTCCCACCACCACCCGCCGCAAAACCTTTACCGTACGCGCCGCGCGTGGAAAATTCGAACGTAAGAAGCCACACGTCAACATCGGAACCATCGGCCACGTCGACCACGGCAAAACCACCCTCACCGCCGCCCTTACCATGGCTCTCGCCGCCCTCGGAAACAGCGCTCCGAAGAAGTACGACGAGATCGACGCCGCGCCGGAGGAAAGGGCGCGTGGAATCAC
The DNA here is from genome assembly GCF_000816755.2 of Arachis ipaensis. NCBI lineage: Eukaryota > Viridiplantae > Streptophyta > Magnoliopsida > Fabales > Fabaceae > Arachis > Arachis ipaensis. The sequence continues at coordinate 1,486,164 of NC_029787.2, read as the reverse complement.
CATCAACACTGCGACGGTGGAGTACGAGACGGAGAACCGCCACTATGCACACGTGGACTGCCCTGGACACGCTGATTACGTCAAGAACATGATCACCGGAGCTGCGCAGATGGATGGCGCTATATTGGTGGTTTCCGGTGCCGACGGACCCATGCCGCAGACTAAGGAGCACATCCTTCTTGCTAAGCAAGTTGGTGTTCCCAACATGGTTGTCTTTCTCAACAAGCAAGACCAGGTTTAAAAAATTTGCTTATAATCAACTCATGAATTTCTATTCGAGTTTTAATTTTGATATACTTTCAGTGTAGCGCATGAATCTTATACTAATATGCAATTGTGTATTGTGATTATCATGTTTGACTCAGCCATTCATTATCTTGAACTTGAAAGTTTTAGAAGTAAAATCATGTGATTGGATGATAGGATTAAGCTAGTAGTGTATCAAATGGTCACCATTAGAAATTGTCTTCATGTAAAGATGATAGTTGAGAACTATTAAGAATCGTTAGATGGCTTGACATGTTTGACGAATTGTTATCTAACCATTCTCAACTATTATCATGTGAGTAGTCACAGTATTAAATTGTCCATGACCAAAAAACATAGGCGCAAAGTTGTCATCTTGGATTTGAAAATGACAAATTCATCTAGTCTTTTGGGCAAGGAAATGGCAAGGTGAACTATTTTGTTCAGCAACGAGATTGGAGATTGATAAACTAACTTGCTTTGGATCATTGTTGATGTATAATTTGTGATGCATGTTTTATTACAGAACGAGTTGAGTCGAACCAAATTAGTCTAAGATTGTTAGAGAAAATGATGGTCGTTTATAGCTGCAATTTTACAATTTAAAATTTTAAATGGTTTGTTCTTTGGGAGATTGGTGGATGTCCTCACTCACATGTTCAACTTGGAGCTTGTGCAATCTCGATTTGACTTTTGATTGGTTTTCTTGCATTGCCACTGTATGTACGGGTATTTCTTGAATTTTGTGTACCAAACTTGCTGCAGGTGGACGATGAGGAGCTTTTGCAGCTTGTGGAGCTTGAGGTTCGTGAGCTTCTGTCCTCATATGAGTTCCCCGGTGATGACATTCCTATTATTTCCGGTTCTGCTCTGTTGGCCTTGGAAGCTTTGATGGAAAATCCCGCAATCAAGCGTGGTGATAATGAGTGGGTGGATAAGATTTATCAACTTATGGATTCTGTGGATAGTTACATTCCCATCCCACAGCGCCAAACTGATCTACCCTTCTTACTTGCGGTGGAAGATGTGTTTTCAATCACTGGTCGTGGAACGGTGGCCACAGGGCGTGTTGAGAGGGGAACCATTAAGGTTGGAGATACGGTTGACCTTGTTGGTATCAGGGAAACTAGGAACACTACTGTGACTGGTGTGGAAATGTTCCAGAAGATTCTCGATGAGGCGATGGCTGGGGACAACGTGGGATTGTTGCTTAGGGGTATTCAGAAGGTCGATATTCAGAGAGGGATGGTTTTGGCCAAGCCTGGAACCATCACACCACACACAAAGTTCAGCGCAATCGTCTATGTTTTGAAGAAGGAAGAAGGAGGGAGGCACTCACCTTTCTTTGCCGGGTACAGGCCTCAGTTCTACATGAGGACCACCGATGTCACTGGCAAGGTTACTCAAATCATGAATGACAAGGATGAGGAATCAAAGATGGTTATGCCTGGTGACCGTGTTAAGATGGTGGTTGAACTGATCCAGCCCGTGGCTTGTGAACAGGGAATGAGGTTCGCTATTAGAGAAGGAGGGAAGACCGTCGGAGCCGGCGTTATCCAATCTATAATTGAGTAATTTGGATGAACTTTCAGTATGACTCTTAAATGGTGGACATGCAATTAATTTTTTTCCCCCTTTTTTCCCCCCTCATTTTACACAACTTGTACCGTATATCCAATTTCTTATATTTTGTAGGTTTCTAAATGATGTTTAGTCAAGCTGGATAATATTTTTCCCAATGCTCTGCATTTACTTAACTTCCTTCTCTCTTATTTTGCATCTGTTGAGTACTTGGGCAGAAGAATTTCTTATATTGCATAAACATATAAGGTTTATAATCAGGCATAAACAAATAATTCTTCTATAGGAGGGCACATTGTGTTCCAAAAGATGATGTTCTTATCAAGAGTCAATAGAAGAGAAATCCTAGGCATATTTTCTAAGATATGGCATGGCAGCAAATTGTAAGAGAAAACATCCTTTTTACCCCATGTAACTAGCTTTGGTATATGTGGATGGATTAGGTTCTTTTATTTCTTTTAGAGTAAATTACAATAATCTCCCTTTTAGAAACTATGATTTGGATGTATAATTTTTTAAATCTGAATGTGTAGATTTTAGGGTATTAACTCGCATCACGGCGTTAAAAGAAAAGAGAAAAAAAAATACAATTTCAATAATTTTGCGATTCATGAATGTTTTCACTTATTTTTGCTTTCATGTAAGAAGACTGATAAGAGTAAAAAGTAAAAAACATAAAAATAAACACCTTAAAAAAGATTTTATTAATGAATGTGAAGATCTAAAGTTGGGGATTTAGTTTAGATAATGGTTTTATATTTATCAAAACAAAAAAGGATAAAACTTCATAGTAAAAGATCCTCTAATTTTTTTAAAATTTATTTGGTTCAATTTATGCAGGTTGGTAAATAAACTCGTGAATAAAGTGTAATGGAGTTATGAGAGTTTTGTGTATGTGTAATTCTTTAGCATGATCAAAATGAACAATAGTTTTGAAAATCCTTTGGTTGTAGAGACAAGAACAAAAGTAAAATCTTAAAATATTTGTCTCTGTCTCAGTGCCTCTCTATCTCTGTATTTCTCATTGATAAAACACTTATAAGAGACCAATAATCACTTAAATAAGCTAGCTATGAATTGGGTCAATCATGACACCTTGATTATGAAATAATAATTCAAAACAAAGTCCTATGTAAATGCAAATATATAATTAGAGTTCAATGACAGCCTCAAAAAAAGGGGCAACCATCAATTTTTCTAGCCTTTTCTGACTACCAAAATTCCTTCATAAATTGATATTCTAACTAAAAACTAATGCATCAAAGTAAAACTAAGTGCCTTAGTTAATCTGAAGGTGCAAGCAACTTGATAGCACCATGTTTTCCTTAGATCATAGTTGATAGTACTAATTTTTGAGCAAAAGATGCTCTCAGCCTTCTCTCTTCAACATTCTCCTCATCATCAGTCATAGCTGGTGTTAGTGCTGGTGAACCTATCACAGAGCTGCAATCATAAAACCATCAGCGACATCACGGCGTTCAAGTTCAAGTAGAGAATTACTTTTCATGAACATTAGTTTATTGCTTGTCCACTTTTATTCGTCTTTTTAAACACGCGACAAAATGATACATTAAAAGAAAAGTCAATGTACTTTTTGATGTATCATTTTGTTGTGTTGTTCAAGAAGATGAATAACAGTGGACGGAGGGAGTAAGTAGATAACACCGTATCGACCACTTGCACGGCGGCTTATAGAAAATTCTTATAACCAAAGAGGTGAAAAATCAAGGCAAAATATAAAAAATCTAAGAACACTTTTCCATAACTATCAGTTATTTTCCTTGAAATGCTTGATAAGGATAGCATTATTAATGTAAGGAAGAATCTAAGAAAACAAAAGCGCGCATAAAAGATTTAGTCAGTCCTAATTAGGGTTTGAATTTGAAAATTTTTCTTTACATGCTTCAAGGGCTTGATTAGCCGAATACCTTTATAATGTGTAAATAAGGAACTCATAAATCATTGCATGAACTACTTATGTTTTAGGAATGTATTGAAGCAAAACAATAGTAGCACTTCAAAATAGTTTTGGAGATTCATAGAGATTTCAAAATTGAATGTCAAATATTGATAATCTTCAATGAATAAAGTCAAATCCAATATAGAAATGTACTAAGATACAATAATTTATACATTAAGAAACAACATCTGCTATTCCAACTTCCTAGATCATAGATATCATTGTTTCTATTCGATGTATATTACGTTGAAAGGGATAAATTGATAGTGAATTCAGATAGACAATTCATGAGTTTAGTTGAAAGATCCTAGTACCATTTCTTACAATCTTTTAAATGCTACCTGCTTTCAACTACAGGTTTCTCAAGTTTATTCCTTTTATTTTTATACCAATTTGCAACCATTACAAAATAGAAATTGAAAACGGAGTTATACCTTTCTGTGGATGAAATGTCTGAGGCATTGCTGATGGAATCCACACGACGATGGCTACTGCTCCGGTTTTGAGCACACGACGAGAAAAATGAACCATGTGTTGGTTCATGTTGGCTAGCCCTGGCAGCAAGTTTCTTGTCACGCATAGACGATTCGCCAGAGCTGACAATGGATTTCCTAGACTTCGACTTCTGTCACAGATAAAGATGTTGAAATTGAGTGAGGCAAAAACCAAATTGTCCTAAAGCCTGAAAAGTAAGCTTAGATAGCATTTGGAAATTAAGGTTATCAAACTCGAGAGTTCAGCCAAACTGGTTGATCTTAGATAAACTTGTAAGAGTTTAAGAGTTAACTCGAGAGTTGATAACCTTGTTTAGAACACAACAATCGCAACATACGAGTAGATACCTTTAGTGAGATGAATTTCCTTGCTGCAGTCTCCCCCAACTTTTCATCACAAACAGGACAAACCTGAGATATGAATATTGATGCTTTTAGACAGAGAATTCAAAATTTAATATAACTTAATTTGCTGCATAATTGAATGTTTCCTAGTTCATTTTTCCTTTGTTTTCAAGCACAAAAGTTGCTGCTAGAGTACTTGATTCTCATTCAATTGTGTTTAAGCAAGGATCTAAAATCTATACATTAACAAGTTATGACAATGATTATGGACAATTTACCAATCAATCAATGAAAAGTAGGAAAATGGAACAAAGTCTAAACCAGCAATTACCAATCCTAAACACACATACATAAAGGTCATACCATATTAGCTGGATCGAAGGTCTCCGAATTGCAGTGGGGTGTAGGAAAATCAAGCTCAAGATCACAGATGCGACAACGGATAAGAGATTGGGAATCGTCGTCCTCATCAGTGTAATTGAACACTGAAAATTCTTCTGTGTGATTCAAAATGGTATCAGTGTTAGCAGGCTACTTCCAGAAGACAAGAACCGCATTTCGCATGTTTTCGAATGAAAAAGATCAGTAGGAAAAATGAATGAATTCTATGTTATACACTGATGCAATTAAGATCAAAAGAAAATCCAAGAAGAAAAAAAGCACAATGCTCACTCTCCTTGCACCTAGAACTCTTTAGTGCGTGTTTGCAAGTTCTTATTTCAGAGGATTTAGGACAAGAATGGTAAAGGAAGAAAATTGGAGGTTAAGTAATAAGCTTCATTTCCCTTTTTCCATTGTTGAAAATGGTTGAAAATTAGAGAAATTGTGTTCATAAAATTGATTTACAGGACAATTGTCATAACCCAAGAATCTCAAAAACAAAGAGAGTTTTGTTTTGTTTATGCCCCTCCCAATTTCACCCTTTTCTCTTCTCTTCTTTTCCATCCAAACACAGAACAGAACTAAACTAAAACTAAAAGCTTTGCATATAATTCAGGACATAGAATTCCCAGTCAAGAAAATTTAAGAAATAAAAAACTATCAATCTGGCTTCATTTTTCAAACAACAAACATTTTCACCCACAAATGCAGACATGGGTTTAAGTCTTTATACATGTAAGAGTTCGTTAGACCTAAGACATTCGTCGTCCTAGTGGGTTAACCAGTGTCGAATAAAAAAAAATCACACATAATTTAAAATCAATAAAAACAAAACAGCTCAATTTCAGCATCACCAGAAAGGGCATCATCGTCATCATCATCAAAATCAAAAACAAAATCGCCTCCTTCTTCTTTGTTTGTTGCCTCAGAACCTCGAAGCCTAGCAGCTTCTTCATTAAGAAGAGCTTCCCAATTAACATTCCCAATCTCTCTAGCAATAAAAGAACTCATAAAATCATCATCCAGCAATGGAAAATCCAATGGAAGCATTTCAAGACTGTCCATAATGCCACCTTCACCAAAACTAACACCATCACCACCACCCTCCAAGCTCTCTCTTTCTCTGTGAACCAGCATCACTCACTCTCTCTTTTGTGTTCTAATCTTACTATCAAATTGAGAGAGGATGACAAAACAGACCCTTCTAGAGGAACTATTTATCATGCAGAAAAAAATATAAAAAAATAAAAAGAATTAAATGATCTTATGTAAGCAAATCCTCTATATGGTAAGAGTTTACACATGGAAAGCTTCATATGGAAGCAGTTTTAATTTTTTTTTTTTTAAATCATATAATAATGTGAAACATCCAAAATACAGAGAACCAAGAATTAAATTCACCCAATAAATTCAAGACAAAGAAATTATGGTTATCCTTAAAAAAAAGTCAACCTGCAATTTTCTTTTGTTTCCTTCCTCATCATGATCCATGAAAATGTGGAGACTCTAAGAACAAGTAACGGTTAACAGCAAATTCAGGTCCAATTGATATTTTTTGAAAAAAATACACAAAACAAGCATTAAAACAATGATTATCCTCGGAACTTAATGCAACAATAAGGTCTACGAAATTATTTTTAAAAAAATGAGTGATGGGTGTTCATAGAATCCAACAAAGATTGAAACTTTATGCTATACAATGCAAACCCAAATAGTTTCACTTTGTGGGGGGTTTCGGTTCATGAACAATAAGAGACATTCAAATTAAGAAAAAGAGAGAATGAAATATGAATATATGTACCAGAGTGAAGATGTCTAGAAGGTTGGAAATGGTGAGAGGAAGAATGATGAATGGTGGAAGAAGCTCTGAAGTGAAGTAAATTCATGGTGGTAACAGTGAAAGTAGCTTCTTCTTCTTCTTCTTCTTCAAACTTTGAAAGTTATTATTATTATTTTCAGTTTTTGTTTTGGGGTGGGGGGGGGG
>NC_029787.2:1472665-1479149 GCF_000816755.2 Arachis ipaensis | reverse complement strand
CGTCACCATGATCACTTCATAAGATGGAATGAATTTGGCGTCTGACACTAACTCAAACTCTCTTCTCTGACACACAAAGAAGATTGACACTTGATGATTGACATCTGCCACTTTCACCATTTTTTTTAATTTTGTGTTTATTCCCATTATTTGCCTTTTGTTTATTAAAATGTATAATTTTTAGTATTTTACTCTCATTCTTTTTTCTCTGTTTTCGGAGTCAACTCAGTTTGATTTTTTCAAATTAGGGTTTAACCAATTTTTAAATATTTTGTTTTAAGCATGAGGGGGCAAATGACCTATTTAAATAAATTAGAGTTTAAAATTATCCAAATGCAATAAATAGAAATTGATTATATTTATTTATTTGGGTAGTACATCAAGTTTATGTAAATCATTGAATTGCATTTGAAATTGTCCAAAAGTACAGTTAGTTTGGTAAGTTTTGGAGATCAACCATTGAATTTGATGAATTGGTTCTTATATAATAGCAAGTAGCACCCCTTTAGAATCTTTTATGGTCTCTGGTGAATTTAGTATTCGAGAAATAACAAGATATTTCATCCTCATGAACCTTAGACCACGGACAAGGTGATTGGTATGACTTTGTCATTGGAAAAGGAGTTTCAGAATATTTGAGTTGTAACGAGTGTCTATCCTCTTCACCATTAGTTGCTCTTAGATTTCTCTCTCGGTAAGTACCTTTAAGATTAATTGTGATACAAGCTAGCTATCATGACAATAGTGTTCGGGTTGGTTTTGCTTGTGTTTGCAGAAATTGGAAAGAAAAGTGGCAACAAGGCTGTCTGGGAATAATGGAGAGTCATAGTATTCTGTAATGAGAGTTGTTTGCTATTTGGAGAGGTTTTCTTTTAGTTTGGGACTCGGGGCAAAGAGATGTTATATGTGAGACAGATTGTGTAGATGCATTTATTATTGTCAATAATTTACAGAATTACTCTGATTTTATTGATCATCTGGTGTTGAAAATTCGAGATATCATGTCTTAGAAATGACTTGCTGATCCCCGATTGATCTTGAGAGATGCAAACATAGTAGCAGACATCATGACAAAGACGGCAATGAGAACCCTTTCTCCCTAAGTGGAGCTTCGGTTACTTTAGAAGGAGTTTGAGAGTAGTATTCAACGGAATTGCGTTTCTTAAGCAGTTTCTTGTTTGTTTTTCCTTTCTCGATTGTTGTTTGTTTTCTTTCTAGCCACACAAAAAAAATCGCTATAAGTTGAACTATTTTAATATACTAATTTGAACATCCACAAAACTATTTGATGAACAAAAAACACACTCAAAAATGGCTTATTTTTGTTCCAAAAAATTTTGAATAGTTTAATATTATTTATTGTTAAATTTGACACAAATAATTAATAGAGTTAATGATGTGGACATTAACAATATTATTGTTAAGTCATATCTTTTTTTGTATGTTAGAAAAATATAACTAAAGCCTTATTGTAATAAATCGACTTGTACAATAATCAAACTCTTGTTTCCTCACCATTCCAAATGTTATCTATAAGTTAGCAAACATTACATTGTGGGATAACTTTTTTAAGAATAAAAGACAGATAAGTCCCTGACTTTTTTAAACGCGGATGAAACGCATGACAATTATACCCCTCCGTCGAATTGGAGCTCAAAACGACAATGAAAAATGCTGACCTGGAGGGTAGAGACTGAGCTGTCTATTTTAGTTGATGTGAATGAGGAACAAATTGTTAATGGACAAATTGGTTTTTATGCTTCAAACGACGCCGTTACCAAACAATCGCGGCATAAATGAAAGCTTGGAGGAGAAGAAAAGGCATGTGAGTGATTAAGCCGCGATGGTGTAGGAAGAGGTTCTGTAGGTATTGTGAGAGGTTTCTCTGATGAAGATGAAGCGTTCTTGGATGAAGGCGGGGACGGCGTCGTTTGAGGAGAAGAAGAAGAGGCAGACGGTGAAGATGAAGAAGCTAAGGCGGTTGGTGATTTCCTGAAGATTCTGTTTGGGGTTGTGGAACAATGTGGCCATCACGAAGCCCATGATGGTGAGTACCATGAGGCGCGACAGGAACAGCTCTGAGGTTCTTCAGATGTTGATGAAGTTGCACGCATCAGGATCCAAGTTTCCGAGAGGAAGGAGTTGGCGAATTTCGGAGCCAGCTGCTTTGGCATGGCGGCACCAGTTGTTGGGGTGAGGTAGTCATTTTCGTTCACAGTGTAATCGCTGCTGTGAGGGGTTGGTGTCGCTGCGAGGATCTCGCTTGAGTATGTGTTCCTTTCACCATGTCTTCAGAGAGCTTTGTTTTCTGCTGTTGATGTTCTTCTCTCGTTCACCTTCTCTGTGTTGGCCATAATAAATCCTTACCAAAGGTTCTTTTCAAATGGCAACAACAACAACAGCAGCAGCATCACTTCCAACGGCCACAATAACCACCATAACAATAAGCTCAATAAGCCCCTTATCAGAAACAACAGGAGTTTCACCAAAATAACAATCTTATGGTTCAAGCTAACTCTCATTGCAACATCTGTTTTGGCTGCACTTTCCATTGTTGCTTCCATCTTGGTGTTTAGCAGTTCTATAATTCAGGCTCCATGGAAGGTACTTGATGGAGTGTTTTGGTTGGTTCAGGCAATAACACAAATTGTGCTTGCAATCATGATCATCCATAAAAAGAGATTTGACGCTGTTAATCATCCTGTGTCACTTAGAATCTATTGGATTGCAAGTTTCATTGTTGTTTCTTTGTTTACAGCTTCCGGGGTTATACGTTTCTCCACTTTAGATGTTGACACTTTCATGGTAGATGACATAGTTTCTTTCATTTATCTCCCTATATCAATTTTTCTTCTGTGTGTTGGGATCAAAGGGTCAACTGGGATTAAGTCCAGTGAAGACTCACAAGTTCCTATTAATGATGAAATCAAAGTATTTGAGACCATATCGAATGTCACTGGTTTCACTTCGGCTTCTATTGTATCCAAGGCCTTTTGGATTTGGATAAACCCTTTATTGAATAAAGGGTATAAGTCACCACTTAAGATTGATGAAATTTCATGGCTTCGATACATTTGGAAGATATAGAATTCACTTTCAAAACGGCAGTGTTTCATGTGAGGGACCTATTTGTCTGATTATTTTTTACCAATCATCCACATCATCACCGTAATGGACATATCATTAATTTCCGTTATGTTTTTTAACTTTGACTCTACGGAGGGACATAATTGTCACGCATTCTAAAAGGTGAGAGATTCCTAAAGGACTTAAATGTCTACAGTTAAAAAAGATCAATGATCTATTTGTCTTTTACTCATTTTTTAAAAACCAAATCATCTACTATCGTAAATGTAGAGATATAGAAGTGATGACCAAGTCATCATTTTTTTTATAAATACCTTATCAATTTCAAGTATTTTTCATTCTTGATTTATTTAAATTTGTCTAAAATTCTTGCTAACTTAAATATTAGAGTCTCTTATAAATATTCCCATCATCATCCATTCGTGGACGTCGGACAATTTCACCATCCCAATGAACAAATCGAAGCGTCACATCTAAACTCAAATCACTTTAAGTTTAGATATTTTCTCCAAAGAAAAATTAAAATATGTAAAAAAAATTATACAAAAGTAATACATATAACATATTTCAATTTACGGAACCTAGCAAAGAACATAACAAGCCGCTCTTTTAGTTATGTCAATATTTATACCCTTGACAAATAAATTATAAGAATGAAAGAAAAATTTTGTGTATTAAAATAGTATTAACTATTACATGTATACTATTATAATATGACAACAAAAATAATATTATAATATCTTCAAAAATATTTTTCAATAAAATGCTTATATAAATAAGGAACTCCAAATTAGGAGAATAATTGCTTTGCTTTTTTTTTTTTTATGTTATTGAATAATTGCTTTGTTTATTTCTTACTTTCTTGTTTATAGGCATTAATCTTTCAATAACTATGCAAAAATCAACAACTAATAGTCTAATATTAAATTTCGTCAGAATTCTCCTTCTATTGAGATTATGGCCTTACATAAGAACAATTTCTTATTTTCAAATTCAGTAAAAAAATTCACATTCAATTGAAGACCCATTTCCAAAAATAATGAATACAAAAACAAAATGGGCCTGTTATTTGAAACATTCAATTGTACACTTAAGCAACAAAATAGACAAAAAAAAAAGTGAACCAAAATGAAAAATATTCAATTGCTAGTTAGTACTTAGTAACAACTTGGATTGAAGAAGTGATTAGCTCATTAGTACTTAGACAAATATTGATGATTCGAATCTCATCTTGTGTATGTAACAACTTATTGGTATCTACAACTCTGATATGCGACAGATTCATATCTACAATTAACTATTGAATTGATAATAATTTATTTGAAATAAATGAAAATGAAAATTATTAGTAAGAGTATTTACAATTTTTTTTTCTTACATGTAGCAATAATTTTCGAATATAATACACAAATATTTTTAAATGAATTTTCTTCTTCATTTTACTATATAAGCTTCATATAAAAAAAGAAAAAAGAAGAAAGTAATTTACAAATTCAATAACATTTTATTTAGAATGGATCCTCTTAATTATTGAAAAAAATTGAGAAAGTAAAATGTGATTTATAAGCCTTCAATATACTTTTTCTCATGTTTTCTTTTAATTCTACTTATAATAATTAATAATGAAAAATTACACTTTAATCTCTCAATTGATAAAAAAATTGAGAGGATCCATTCTCTTCGAAAACAAATACTACATAAATGATATTATCATATGATGGTTGCTCCACATAGAGAGAGGGATTTTCATTTTTAGTTTTCACCTTTACTTTGTAAGATGTGCCCAAATTGACACTTTGGTTACTTGTCATGATTAACCTAATTGCAAAAGCCAAAAACCAAAGAAAAAGACACAAATGATTACAATGATAAAAATTAGCTTTACTATGTTTTTGAGTATGTGTGTGTGTCTCGTAGGTGGTGCCTGCCAAGGATTCACTAGCCACATTTACAACACATTACCATAGTCAACCAAAGCTTTTCATCATTAAAGATAATCTAAAAGAAAAAAAAATGTTATGTTTCTTAAAGTCATTAACAATATAAATTAAAGCAAGTTTTATATTAGTAGTAACTAGTAAGAATATATCCAAATTTAAAATAATTTTTTTTATTCGAATTCTCAACACCTACTTTAAATTAACTATTAAACTAACCCAATTTAATTTATGTTAAAGTTGATTTAGTTGAAGGATAGAGTCAACCTAGATCATGATTATGTCTATTAATATATCGATAAAATAACATATAGTCCTATAAGGCTAGAAATAGCAGCCAAATATATACATAGTCTTTTATTTCAAAACTACCTTAATTTCACATTAAAAACGAATTTTTAAATTAAATTATATTATTTATACTATCATTTCAATATAAGAAAGATAAACATATTACTTGATTTCATAAATTTAATAAAACTGTATTACTAATTAATATTCAATTATCTCTTCATTTTTATGTTACATATGTTATGAAAAATATATATTAAATTATTTAATAATTTTTAATTATTATTTTCACATAAAAATTATTCTAATTGTTTTCAAGTGAGAATTCACTTTAGTCACTTTGATTTCAGATACCCTCAAACCATGGTCACATTTTGAATAATTGGGGAAAAAAAAAATAACTCTCCTAGTGAACAAAACCATAATCTATAAACCAAATATTATAATAACTGTATAAACCTATATATATATATATATTTGTAATAATTTTCCAAAAAAACATCAAAATATTATCATATATATTAGATAACATTTGAAGATTAATCATTAAAAAGAAGAAATAAACACTACAATAATGCAAATAATAATAATTATTAACAAATCTAGAAATGGTATTATACATTAGCTAGAATAATGAGTAGCAACAAACAAATTAAAGGGTAACTAAATTTACATTCTCAAACCCAATTCATAAACTACTATATAATATCTAGCTAAGTAAAATTAAATTAAGAATTAAAGGGAAAAAAAAAAGAAAGTGGAAGATAGAAGATAGAAGAGAAGAACAATAGATATAATATATATAGTGATTCGGACCAGGAGTGCTTAATTCCCCCATGGATATGGAATTTTGATGAGGCCTTGAATTCCATTTTCATGATTTGTTGTTGATGTTGGCCACAAATTAATTAAGGAGCCTTCAATTCTAAACCCATATTAATAATATAATAATATAATATGGATCTAGCTATTATAGGCTTCAACTTCTTCTTCTTCTTCTTCCTCTCTATCTTATTGAAGTTGTGAAGATAATAAACATGTGAAGTTGTGAAGGAAAATCATGATGTTGAAAGGGCATGTTCAACACACTATTATTCTTGATGAGCTTCAACATCTCTTGAGAGAGAGAGAGAGAGAATAACCCTAGATGTAAATGTGTTTGATGGGGA
>NC_029787.2:1471595-1472408 GCF_000816755.2 Arachis ipaensis | reverse complement strand
TCCTTCATCAATTCAAAGATCCTTGTAAAATTTAATTTTAATAAATATGTATTGATATATAGGAGAATGCATATACGGTAACAAAAAAATATTAGAAAAAAACAGCTATAACTTTTTTTATTTAACATTTATTAATTGTTGCGACAATTAATAAATACTAAATAAAGTAAGTTCTGGTTGTTTTTTTTTTGTCTCCTTAGCATTATCCGTTTTATATTTAGTCACCAAAAAATATACATATGGTTTTATATTTATTTTTATAAAACATTTCATAATAATAAATAATAATTATGTCAAACACTTTTTTTTAGATCCTTATTTAGTTATTAGATTGTTACTAATTAATGATGAGATATAGGGCCTATATCACAAAGATTTAGAGGTATAAATAAACAATAAGTATATTAGAAGGAACAAGAGAAAAGGGTACTGAAATATTGTGTTGCAAGCATTGGAGAGAGAGAGAGAGAGAGTTACATAGTAATCTTATATTCCCGCATGCATTCAATTTTTTCTTTAGTGTACAGTGCTGCCACTGCACGTTTCCACAAGCTAAGGTTCATAAAGGGATATAGTGAATGGTGGTGTTGAAGTTGAATATTCAACAAAATTCATTCTTTTTATTTCACTTTTTTATTTTTATCCAAATTGCATTAGGACATTGGGATTCTATTAATACTATTTCGGTTAAACTTAATTGAAATATCATAAAATTTTATTTTAATTTTTGAACATCAATTAAAATCTTTAATGTGTTTGGTATGTGTTTTCGTTTTTTATTTTTGTTTTTAGTATCTTTTATTTTTATAATTT
>NC_029787.2:1468086-1469947 GCF_000816755.2 Arachis ipaensis | reverse complement strand
AAAAAATTTTGATATATTTGATTTATTCTTGAATCTTTTAATTTAATGACCAATTTTTTTTTTTTGGTCTTTAAATATTTAATAATTTAACTTTATTTTTTTGGCAAAGTAAAGAAATTAAAGTGTTGTCTCAAATTCAAAGGCTGTTTGTTATTCCATGAACGGAATGGAGGGTCTTTGTCTAAGGTGATTCAAGTCTTTGGCTTTTGTTTTTTCCTTTATCTTTTGGTCGCTTGTGTTAAAAAAGTATTGTATTTTTTTGGAATACCCTTTTGGTTATGTATAAGTGCTTGCTATGTAGCATGTGGGGCTTGTCTCAATTTGCATGCTTTTTCATTCAAGAGTTATATCTTTTTAGTTTTTATACTTAGTGATAAGGGTGTTCGCGGTGCGGTTTGGATCGGTTTTGAGTAAAAAATTCATTCGATCCGAACACTAATTTTACTTGCAGTGTGGTTTGGATTGGATTGTTTTTTTTTTTTTAATTCGATCCGATTTGATCCAATTTTAAGCAGTTTGGATTGAATTGGATTTGTGATTTTGTAAATTAAAAAAATCAAATACATATAATAAGTCTCAACATCAAATTTTAAATAATCAATAATGATATAACAAGTCTCAACAATATCTCAAAAAGCTAACGATGACATAATAATAGAAATAAAATTATATATTAGTTAAAATAAATAAATAAATAACATTTTAAATATAAAATATTTATTAAATAATAATAATACATGAATAATATAAAAATGTATAACAAATTGAACATGTTATAAGTATAATTGTAAATATAATAAAAAAAATAATAATATTATAATACATTGTGCGATTTGAATTAGATTGAATCGGTTATGAAAAGTAGATCCGAAATCCGATCTGATCTAATGGTTTGTAAAAAATAAAATCCAATCAAATCCGAATTAGTATGATTTTAATTGATTTTTGATTTAGATTAAATTAAATGAGCGATTTAATTTAGATCGGTTTAAATTTGAACATTCTACTTAGTGACCTTACTTTGTATATTCACCAACCTTGTGTTGTGATTTTGTGAATATCATGTCTCCCCACATGTCAATGATGATATTGGTAGCTCTAATTCTCTTGAATTCTTAAATAAATAAATAAAACAATGTGAAAAGAAAAGTTCTTTCACATGTGGAGAGGGATTGTAAGTTATATTATCAATCACAATAACATTTTATGTACAATTATGTAGTTGAATACACAACGGTGTAACATGCATGTATTTTTTACAAATAGTTATTAATTGAATTTAGCAGTTTTTTATTATGGTTTTATTAGTCGCTCGTTGCTACAAGGTAAATTATATTTGTTGTATTTGCTAATTATTTTTTGTCATTATAATTTAATTTGGGATTTGCAAGTATAATTAACTTTATTTTTGGTGGTTCTTTTTCCACAGTTTCTTTTGAATCGTCGATTATTGGAGCTATTAATAAAGTTGTTGTCTCTACTTACTTATTATGACCCATTTAAACTACGCTTAACAATGACAGAAAAAAAAAGGAGAACAGAGAAGAAAAAAAAGAGTGACTTCTAATAGTAGGTACAACTATCTGAAACTCAAATTGAGAATTAGGGTTATAAACTATTTCAGGGACTAAATTGAATTAAATAAAAATAACAATCATGTCATATAGCCGTTATTTATTTACCGTAATGTCTTTTTGTACATTAAAAAATATTTTTTAAAAAATACTTTAAGGACGTCTGTGAGTCACTTTTGTTCAATTCAAGAATAATATTGGAGCTAATGAAAGTTTAGAGACGACTTTGAAGTTCGATTACAAATTTAGGGACCACTTCGAATATTAATTTTTATAATTTAAAATAA
>NC_029787.2:1467560-1467935 GCF_000816755.2 Arachis ipaensis | reverse complement strand
GTTGGAGTATTATTATATATTACTCGGAAGCGGAATCTCGATCAAAAATGGATCTTGATCATGTGGCATAATGAGTACTTTGGTCTAATAATAATAAGCAACCATGGCTTAATAACATAAGATGCCATGTTTTAAGATTAAAAAAAGGGCTTCATAGATGTTCTTTAAGTATTCTTGGGATTGATGTTTTAGACTATTAGATAATATTTGATTAAAACTTTACTTTACTTTCACAACTTTACATTAATAACCGTAAGTGAGATGCTTAATTAATTTCATGAAATACTTTTTATTCAAAAAAAATTAAATTATTTAATTATTCTGTTAGTCTTTATAATTTTATTAAATTTATAATTAAATTTTTATAAAAAAAAA
>NC_029787.2:1465905-1467212 GCF_000816755.2 Arachis ipaensis | reverse complement strand
TAGAATAATTAAATAAAAAAATTATTTATTTTATGAATTTAATTTTAATACAATAACAATATAAATATACAATTATTATTTTTATTTATATGAGATTACCTAATTAAATAGACGTATAATTTTTAACTTGCATAATAATAAGAAGTTACTTTATTTTTTGGAACATTGCATGTTGTAACACTCTTCATGCCATGTAGAAGAATATGTTTTCGTACTAAAAAGCAATGCTAGTAATGTACGTTTCAATACTTTCAGCAGAAACAAGAATCAAAATTTCAATGCAGTAAAATTTTGGTCTACCCAATATGTAATTAACACATTTCCAACTACCTATGCATATAAATTTATGAATTAGCTATGGTCTAAACATTAAGTTAGTTGAACAGTTAATTCACTTATCTGTTTAATAAATATAAACTCTTAAATACAATTAAAATTCATATATATGCTTTATTTTCTTCTTTTCTTTTGATCCATATTTATCCGAATCGTAAATGAAAATGATTTTATTTAATATATTTGACTAAATTATTTAATATAATATATATTTATATTTTAACTATTATTTTTAAATAAAAATATTTTTGTATGAGTAGCGAAATGTTATATATAACCCCAAAAGTAATAATCATATAAACATACACCTTTAATTTATTATTCATGGATAGGAGAAGGAACATGATGACCCATAGAACAGTATATCCTTTTAACTCATAGTAGAGTTGATGTTTTATTCTTTTATTATGAATTATTGCACAACATAGATATACATACATATAGTAGTGCTCAGATAAAGCTAACTCATCTCTCAACTATTGCTGGCCACATATTTTTACTTACATGACGGTTAAATATATAATTGTTTTTATTTTTATATTTATAATTTAAACTTTTAAGATAAGTAATTTATTATATAAATCAAATTTAAAATAAATCTTATCTAATCTGAGTAGCTATACAAAATCTATATAAATTGGGTGGGGTGTGTCGTTTTCAATGGAAACTTGGCGTGAAAGAAAAATCTTATTCTGGCTACTTCAATTCCAAATCGATCAAGACAATATAGCCAATTAGCCATGGGGTCACTAACCAAGTACATAACAAATAATATGTGTGCTTCACTGCTTCACATTCTGTAAATTACTTCAATGTTTTTTAAATATTTAAAAAGTACATAAAAAAATTGAATGATTTGTATACTTGCAAAAACATATAATATTTTCTTTTTCAAAGATAATCATAATATCTCTAAAATATTTATAAGTGAAGGCCATTCTTCACATACAGAGTTAATTTTAGTGTCAATA
>NC_029787.2:1453366-1465864 GCF_000816755.2 Arachis ipaensis | reverse complement strand
TTACTTTTATTATATTTATGTGTTTTATGAAAATTGAAAATCAAACTTTTTCCAAACCGAAGTGATTAGTTGTTAATATTACCTTTTTCTCTTTTTTTTTCAGCGGGTATTTCTAACATAGTTGTATTATTATATATGAATCGTCACATCTCTCCCCCATAGAGAAAATACGGTGAAAAAAATAGAATGCAACTGTGCCAAGAAAACAAAATCGAAAAGAGAATAGGCGAGGCTAGCTGTAAAAATAATGATGATAAAAAGTTTTAATACCCTTTTCTATTTTATTTTTGCGCAAAAATGGTATCTATTTTAATAATCATGTGTCTAATTGTATCTAATCTTTAGTCTCACAATTTTAATTCAGCATGATCGAACCAAAGATGCACAACCAATAGGAGGGTTGATACAGTGGTAGAGATTACATTATAACTTTTTACGTGAATTATGTTAGAAAAAAAATAATCTCCTTTCTAAGATAATATGAGGAAGAAATTCTAAAAATTATCAAATAATAATAATATTGTTATTCCTACCTTCTCCACTCACATTCCTCCAAGAACCTACCTACCCTTCTACCTCCCATAATCCTACCAACTTCAGAGCACCATCCATAATCTGTTCATTCATTCCCCAACACTTTGAATATGCAGATACATCTTCGTTGTACATGTCAGCAACAGGTTCTCATATGTCTGTCTTTGTTATGTGCTTATAAAAGATAAAAAATAAACAATAAAAGAAGCAAGTGAAAGATTGTTTTAATGTTTCAGAATATTTATTAATTATTTCTTTTTTTATTTCTAATCTTATGGTTGTGGGGGAAGTTATTACTATAGTTAACTCACTAACTTCTTGATGATAAGAACCACCATGAAGTTATTGTTCACAGACCTTTGCACAGTCTAAGGAAAGATGTCACAACTATTGGGGCTGGGGGGGAGAATTGCTACTTTATCCAGAGGCACAGACCACAGTTTTACTGTCAGCAATACAGCACACAATTAAGAATGGATTCAAATTCAATAGAGTTGTCTAGAGAAACTACCATAACAGAGTTGTGATGGTAAAATGGGTATGTTGAATAACTAATATCTCTAAAGTTAATTGCTTCCCTAGTTTTCAGACTTTAAAATAAATTTTGGTTCTTATGTAGCCTTCAAATGCAAGACAATGAAAAGTAGTACATAACATGAGAAAGAATTTCTCACCCTTTAAAGACTGCACCATCCTCAGTTTCTTCACATCATAGACAGAATCATTTACACAGGCCATGGTGGTACGGTTGAAGTCTCAGGTTTATATATAACATTGTTCCTATGTTTGAGCCTAAAATCTCATCTACGATTTACTATGGTCAATGCATCTTTTCTGCTAGCTTAATTTCAGTGGGATCAACCATTTAGGTCAGCTAGATCCTGATATTGCATATAATAAATAAACATTACTGCTGCATCGACACTTGCCGCATTAACTTGCAGAAGTTGAATTCTTGATTGATATATTTTTTTGTACGGGTGAAAATCTAAGTTGTTTTAGTCAGGAAGCTCAGAACGCTCCCTCTTTGCCGTTTCAATCATTGTACATAAGAACTTAATAGGGTTGCAATGGAAAGGATTGGCAAGGGCAGCATGTGCCAAAAATGGAAGCTTTCTCAAGGACCTCCCACTCATTCCCTGTGGACAAACCAATCTAATTAGTTAAGAGTAAAGATCAACCAGAAAAGATTTAAATTCAAGATCCCTTAGGAGTTGGTTCTACCTCACAGGCCTTGGCAGTTTCAAGAAGTTGGTTGCATAGTTGCATGGATGCAGTAACCTCATGAAAATCCGGTGCACTCGACCTATCCTTTGCACTGGCATAACTTGGAAGTGTGGTGTTATCACAACCCTAAACAATTTAGCATGGTTAGCCATAGACAGATATCCATAGACAGATATGCCACAATGCCCAAACCAGAACAAAGATCACAACATTAATGCCTTTCATTCGTTCCAGAACAAAGTTTCTTGGATATGACTGAGAATTTTCTGCACCTGTAAACTAGTTAAGATCCCCGTACGCATCAATTCCTGCAAGCAAGACCTTAATATTTCATATCGAGCTTGAAGTGTCGGGGGACCAATATATGCTTTAATATCAGCTCGGTCGACAAAAGCAATATCTGAAATAAAATAGATAAATCAGTGATACAAAATATGTGAAGGGGAAATTATGTGTCTCTAATGGAAATTTATTGAGTGTATGCTATGGAACTATTTTAGCAACAGAATTGGAATGATGTCCACAAAAAGGTTTTTGCTATGGTGTTTTGTGATGTTAATTTGGTATAGTGCCTCAATAATTCTGCCAATAGAAGTTCAAGCTTATTTCATACAAGTGCTACTACTTATTTCCTAAAAAAATTGCTTCCATCATCCACTATGCATTCATGATAAAACGAAGTCAGTAAATTCCCAAATTAGCAAGCTACAACTTCACTTGATTCTTTTGTATAGTATACCGACATATTATGACAAGAAAAACAGATCCGACCTTTCTCATTTATGGGAGATGGTTTACATAGCTTACTAGGAGAAAATATTGAAGGAATGGAAGTTTGATTTAGGCTTACCAATAGCAGCAGTTATGTTGGATGTGGTTAGAATTATCACATTTGGAGATGATTTTAACTTGTCAATCTGAGTTAGTAATGCATTTACAACCTGAAATATTCACATTGAAGGATTAGTAACACATTACGCAAATACCCAAGAAAATCCAATATCTCTCAGTTGCATTTTTTTAGATGATATTTAACATTCTCACACACTATTAAAAGAAAAAGAAAGAAAGAAAGAAAGGAATAGTGGGGAGGAAGAGGGGTATTCCTGCAGGAAGGACCAGAGAGATTGGTATACCCGAATAGAATCTGAAGGTTCTGAACCGGATATAGCAGCTTTCCTGGCCGCAGCAAGGCTTTCGACTTCATCTGCATGACCACACACTTAAACCAAAGCGGATATATGACAAGCATACAGCATTAAGTTAAATTTCGTTCTGCCTCACCAATCAAAACAAATACTAGATTGCTTTCTTCCTCTACCATTTCTTGAATCTTTTGGAAAAGTTTCGCAACCTAAACAACAAGGAAACACAATTGTGCATTCAGTGAAACAATACAACGTAATAACAGTTCATCTATTAATAACCTCTGAAGTGATAACAAATTGGAAATTCATCAACTACAAAGCATTGGTACTTCTAATAACTGTTGTACATGCATACCAGCTTGCCACTTTCAGAAAACCATTTACTGAATAAAGAATGTGCATTCACTTCAATAAGCTGGCACTGTGGGAATCTGAGTACAACAATAAACTGGTGAGTTTTTGTTCATTTATACTTGTCTCATTGGAAAATTATTGTATTAAAATTTTAACAGTGTCAGTGCACCTTGAATTGAATCGAATCGATAATTTCTGAGCTAATGCTTTACACAACGAAGTCTTTCCAGTCCCAGGGGGTCCATGTAGAAGAATTATGCTGTAAATATCCAAAAGAATCCAAAAATGTCAAGATATATTCATGATTCAGTCGTCTCAAAAAAAAAAACTTATATATCAACTTCATAGTTTCTTTTTCTTCTTTAATTCTATTTTTCCAGATAGAACTCATTATTATTGGTTATGAATCTATCCAATAATTTTACTTGCATTAGTAGAATTAAATTCAAATAAATAAAAGTAAACATGATTAGCTTAAAACACATCCAAAATGATATTATTTGTGCAAGTTCTATGCTATTAGCTTTTAGTTCACAATCTAATGAACACAATAAGTATAGTTCCACCATCAGCAAGTTTTTGGCCTCCTTCCTTTGTCTGTTGAGTCCCCCCTTCTCTTTCAGGGTTTGCAAGAGTTAGCCGTAGTCCCTCAAACTGCAAGCTTTTTTTTAAAGGAACTCTATCGAATCTTAACAAATTTACTGAGTTGTTTTAAAGATGTCCCAAAACCAAAGTATGTATGTTGCAAATTTACATTCAGAATTGAAGACCATACAAACAAACAAGGCATTCCTAAGTAAACAAATATTCAGTGCTTACCGATTCCATGAAACAAGGAATGGATCAACACCTTTTTCAGTAAAGAGCAAAGCACTAGCTGCATAACGTAACAACCTTTGCTTTAGACCAGATTCGAATATTAAACTGCAAAATCAATGATTGGTAGTTCAGGTAAACTGGTTTAGAACTATGATATTGATATTTAGTCAAAATTACAAAAGATAAAAATAACAACAGTATAGAACTAGTTGAAGAAAATCATAAAATGCTATCAAGTACCAACCTTTCCCACATGCCATCAAATTCTTTTGCAGGAAGAATCCATTCATTGAAGCTGGAACTCTGGCCATCAGAGCTTATATCCTCACATGGTCCTTCCTCGCTAAGCTGACAAATCAAAATTTAGACAATATTATAAGTTGAGCTCTGCTTCAACTGAAAATACATAGGGAATAGATTTTTGGACCAAAGAAATAGAAACATGTAAAATTTAAGGGAATATGTGATGTCGATGTAGAACGAAACAAAACATTTGTATAGCTTACAACTTAGATGATTGAGTGACAAAGTTATGAAACCACTTATTCATTGAATATCGTATTCAACCAACTGATATTAAATGAAATCAAGCTGTTTCACCTGAAAGACATGGACAACTGGCTTGACTTGCCAGAACAAAAGAACATTATCATTGTGCATCCCTTCATCTACAAAGGAAAAAAAAGAAAAGTAAGATTTCAGCATCAGAAATCAGAATTGGAGATGCAGAAATGGATCTCTCTCTCAAATCTAAAGGAAATGATAGCTTCAAAAGCACAAGAGGCGAATTTCAATGTTCTAGTCCTTTGAATACAAAAATATTCCAGCTTTTTGTCATGCTAAAACACTCAAATCACTGAGAAACCAAGTTTGCTGAATTTCAGAGTGACAACAATACCAAAAACAAAAATAAAATTCACACACGAAGCATCAAAATGATAGCAATCAAACCATTAGCTACGGTTATGAATAGCAAACTATAACTGTTTAATATTTTGAAATTACTTATTTGATACCATTTTTGAAATTGCAACTCAGCATTGGCACCTCGTCGAAAAGCTCTCACAAAAACAATCAACAATTTGAGAGCTTTCCAATCCAATGCTAGTCGAACAAAATATCAAACAGTTGCTAGGCTAACTATATTTAACATTATCTAAGCTTGCCGTAGCTAATACACTTAATGACAAGTTAACAACAATAACAATTACAGTAAATAAATAACTAATTTGATGTCCTAACTCCTAATAACAATAATAAAATAAATAAACAAATCAAGACACAATAGGGTAGTACCTGTGTCACAAATACAAATTCTGTGGACGTTGTCGGCGAGAAAGGGCTCGTCCATGGGGAGAGGAATGGGGCCATCACAATAGCTCAAACTCCTCTTCTCAAGCATCCTGAAATCGAGAAAAAAGTTGTAATCTTCTCCGAATTAAACTCAAAACAAGAGCAAATTCAAGCTTAAGAAACTCAATTAAAGAAATAATTAGGGGAATTGGGGGAAATGCGTGTGCCTTTCGATAGCGGAACGAACGTCACGGATAGAAGCAGTGCTGGAAGGCTTCAAGCAGACCTCAACTGAAAGACGAAGAAAGAAAATGGTGAGAAAATGAGAATAAGGAAAAATCAAGGAGAAGGAATGAGAGGGAAAGTGGAAGAAGTAGGAACCAGGGAGAAGGATTTTGTCGTCGGAAACGGGAAGCATGGGAGAAGAAGGAACGACGCCGTTTTGATGAGTTTGAAGGTTTTGGTTTGTGGCTGTGGCTGTGGCTGTGACGTCATCTTCTTCTTCCATAGGAACAGTGGGAGAAGTCGCAGTAGCCATTGTTGTGTTGTGTGAAGAATGAGAAGTGAGGTTCGTGAAATTGGGAACAAATGTTTCAGGAAATTGGAAATTGAAGCAATGGGCGGGAAAACGAAAACCCTCCCAATAATATATTTTATTAAAGAAAAATATATAATAATTAGTGTCAAGTAATTTTACACCTATATTGATTTCGCGAATGCTCATTCAAAAGAAAAAAGTTATATACTGTGCATCAAAATTAAACTCTAATAAATAATAAAAGATGAGTTTAATTTTGATTACACTACAAGAAAAATATTAAATACCATCGAATTTAGCGTTACAAGGTAGAGACGACTTTACTGGCAGATTCGATAATAAATTCGTCGGATACAAATTTTATTGAAGGATTCTCTTTTTCGACGGTAACGCCGACGGTAATAAATGGAGGAAAAAAGTAAAAAGTTGGCGCTATGTTTACTTTTGGATTTACAGGGGAATAAATCCGACAGTTACCTGTATTAGTAAAACATTACGTTTTAGTCACACGCGAAGATTTACCGATGGACTTTTCCGTCAGTAAATCCAACAATAATCGTACTCTAAATTCGAACTGCAAACCCTCTCTCTCTCTACACCGTCTCATCTCTCCCTCCATATTCTCTCCAGCAGTCCCTCCGACAACCCTCTTCTCGTCGTTCGGCGATTGTTCTTTGTCTCCCCGACGAAACACCGCTTCTGCCGCTATGCCGTCGAACCGCCGCTGCTCCCTCCAGGTAGCACCCCCTTTCCAGCTCTTATTATTCAAACTCCATTATTTTTTATGTTGATTAGATTAGAATATAGGATGTTAGGTAGATTAGTTGTTAATTACACCTATTAGTTTGAAGTTGTGATTAATAATTTGTTGATTGTTGCTGATTTTTGTAAAAATAGCTCAAAGAGGGATGGATTCTACTGGTACTCCTGGGACTTCTCAATCGTCCCACTCTATTCCGACTATTCCTGTGACGTCATAGGCAATGGGTGCACAGGACTAACCGTTCATCATGGTCCCTAACTCCAACTACATAGCTCCTACTACTGCGCCACCCTGCAACCAGGAAGTCGTTTGTCTGCTTCATCATAGTGGACTCCTCCACCACCTCCATCCGCTCAGCAGCGCACTATCTCAACGATGATGTCTCTAGCGATAGACACCGCGATGTCAGAATCCTCCCACGGATCTCAGCCATATGCTCCTCTACCATCTCTCATTGTACGGATGATAATTTGGCCTGATGGGACTTCGGCGTGAGTACTATTTTAAGTCTTTTATATGCAAACTATTTAGTTAGTCAGTTTAATTTAGTTACAATTCTCTAGTTTTAGTGGATTTAGGTTGTTAAGATATGTTCAATTTGGTTTAGTAGGTTTGAATTGCTTATTGTATTTGATAATTCTTGATTGCTGATGGATGTTGTTGCTTAAGTCAGATAATGCCATATAGATGAAACTACTAATCTTAATTAAATGATAATTCTTTATTATCGATGGATGTTGCTACTTGATTCTTGATTCTTGTTTGTTGATTGTTGCTAAATGTTGTTGTTTAAGTGAATTGTTGATGAATGTAGATTTTTGTGCATTCTAGTTATTGATAAAACTGTGCTGAAATTTATAAAAAAATCTAAACATAATTGAAGTTTATAGATTACTTCGAATAACTTTTTAGTAAACTACTAATCTTAAGTTTTTTATTGATAGGTTTACACCAAATAACAATGCATGTACACAGGCGTGTACTAATATCATCAAGCTGATGTACGGCCACCCATCGCTAAGCTACAAGAAGATCTCAGTTGAGACCAGAGAGCGCTGATTTTAGAAGTGGACGGTAAGAACTCAACATATTCAAACCTTAGTGTTAGTTTATACTTTCTATTTTGTTTAATTAGTATTTAATTTCAATTAACTCGTGCTAAGTGTTCTTTCCGTAGGAGAAATTTACATGAGACAAGACTCATGATCTCATGATCAGGAAGATTTTCGACCATCGGATAGCTAGGCGGCTTCAGCAAATGTTGAAGGACGTACATGAGCACCGTGACCAGCTCGCCATTTGGCTCCGTCCAGACATTAAGAAGGAACTGTACGTCCATTTGGAGGGGTTCAAGCATTGCCGTCTCACCAACAGAGCTAACAGGGCATCGCCCAGGTCGTCAAAGTATATCGGTGGGTCAGCGATTTTCATGAAGACTAAAGCCAGGCTAGTAAGTAACTTGTTTCATTCTGTTATTAAGTTCCTTTAGTATTAATATAATGTCATTATTACTTGACTTAACATGTGGTTTCAAAATATGTAGTATAAGTCGTTGGATCGTGAGGTGACAATGACGGAGATCTTCAAGTATACTCATACGTTGAAGAAGAACAAGGAGAGATTTGCCAATCAACGAGTCGCGGATCATTATGTGAGTAAACATCATGTGATATACTATTTTTAAATTAACTGCAACCCTAATCATAAAATATGTTACACACGAGTCCTACACACAGAGATTGGAAGCCGCAACTCAACAATCTCAGTGTATTGGAGAAGACGGCAACAACTCCATTGCACTAGTTGTCAATCCTGATCAGGATTGACGCGATGTCGCATCTGAGCCGTACAAGAATCGTGTGTATGGGCTGGGATCGTTCTTCGCCGACAACCTCCGCACGTCCATATTGAGACATTCATCCACCTCTACCACCAGTCGACTTGTCGATCCCGAGGACGACGTGGATTTGAGGGAGCAGGTGCTGCTCCTCACCCGGAGCCTTCACCAACAGGCTTAGCAGCTGCGGGAGTCTGACGAGAGGTATCAGATGATCCTCTCATGCATGACAGACATAGATAACCTCAGGCTGAAGTGGAGGCGGGGAGCTGGGGTGGCTTTAGCAGATGGAGCAACACATAGCGCCAAACGAAGATCAGATGCACACTGGTGGCAGCGACGCTGATGGAGGGGCACAGACATCACCGCCCAGGCCGCTGCCTTAGCAGCAGGACCAACGGGACGACGACAACTTTTGGTGACTAGGATTTTTTATACACTGTTTGATTGTATCATATTCTCTATTATTTGACTTTTTATTTTATTTGTACACTTGATAATTTAACATATTTGACTTATATTATTTAGAATTTGACTACTAATTATGCAAAAAATAAATTTAAATAAATAATTTAGAATTTGACCACTAATTTCATGAGAAAAATCTAAAAAAAGGTAAACATACCGTCAGATTTTTTTAGAGAAAAAATTCAATGGTAATAATGTGGGAACAAAACAGTTTCACGCCAAAATTATCGTCGGAAAAAATGAAATCTGCCAATAACTGGCATCAAATATTTGTAGTTTAAAAAACTAATTTCGTCGCAAGTTATCGGTGGATAACAAAATCCGACGGTAAACATTTATTGGCGAGATTTATATCGGCAGATTATTTTTATTTTTTCACTAATAAATCGGACGGTATTCAGTATTTTTCTTGTAGTGTTATTTTTTAAGTAATGTCTTTAAAAATTAATTATTTTTACTATATGACAATATATTTTTGGTTTTCTAAATAAAAATTCTGTTATTATTAAAGAAAAATAAATACTAAAACTCAGCACATTTTCAATCAAATTGACCTTTTGAATAATCATTCTTGTCATGGATTAGTGGTCATGAAAATTTTGCGTTTGTAATGCGTGTGTTTTGATATAATTATTTAAATTAGGTTTATTACTAACTAATAAATTATTGTATGTATAAGACAAGATTCAAATTTTAATTTAGACATTTATTTAAGTGGACAAGTAAACTAACTACTCGAGCAATTTAAGTCGGTTAAGTTTTATTAATAATTAATTTGTGATAAGTTGATGATAACATGATATAAGTATAGCTAAGCAGCAATTTATTTAGTACGAGCACACACTACTGTCTTAGCAAAATAACAACATGAGATTATGATGATAATTACAAGTTAATTAACAAGCTTAAGGCCTGAAGGTCTTCCACTTTTGCAACTCAAATCCCCTCTTTGGAGCAGGGTAGCATTGATCATCAACTTTCTCTACCACATCAACCCTCTCATGGGTCTCGGGGAAGTCGTCGTGGTGGTGGCGGCGGCCGTAGGATCCTTCCACCGCGTCGTCATCCTCGGAGACGGTTTTCTTGAAGGCAAGGTGTGCATTAGGGTATCGAGGAACATCACTTAGGATGCTTGGGCTCCTTCGGACATTGGTGATGTGAGTGTGGTAGTCCATTGATCTATACATTTTTTAGGGTATGATCACAAAATTTATTATTTCAAGGACTACTAATAAGGCACAAGCACAAGACACAAATTGAGATTGGTATTTGGGGTTTTATATATACATACTATAGGCCATGATATACGTGTACTAGCTTTAATTAATGGATTCCACTGATTTTGGGTTCACCAAGGATCGAACTCTTGACTTTTTGGATCTAGCGCTCTAATACCATGTCATGATACCACTCATCACAAAAGCTTCAGCTGATAGAAAAAGGTAACACTAATAATTATATCTCTAATACTCCCTAAACCTCTATTGTACATATTGTATAAATATTCCATTGGCTCCTCGCATTTTCCCTTAATTTATTCTTCACATGATGAAATTGATGGAAAATGAATCCAATTCGCTTCCGGTGTTAATGTCAATATATGAACGGACAATATTAGTTTCCTACCTCCTCCGAGTTTATATTCCATTTCCACCTTTAAATGTTTGTTATATTATTATGAGGCATATACCATAATCATTAAATATGAATAGATGGGAATAGCATTGTTCTCCACTATGATTATACGATAAAGAGAAGGATATGTCTCATTAAAAATTTAGTAAAAAAAAAATTGATAAAAAATAATTTAATGAAGAAAAAAATAGTACAATATCCTTTATAACGAAAATTGACACATTCAAAAATCTCATAAAAAAATTCTAATAGGATAAAAACCTTATAAAAAAAATAGTCTACTCTCTCCCTCTCTCTTAGTAACATTATCCAAGATCTTAAAAGCAATATATTTCGATTTTATGTACCAAATTTTAAAATTAGGATGTAAGAAATAACTTGATAAATAAATCTGTCAAATTATCACTTGAATGAATTTATTAAACATCAATTGCTCATTGATTTTAAAAGTTATGTGTGAAAAAATTTTTTTTAAAAAATATGTTTTGTTTGATCACTTTTGATGTATCCACTTTTGAATTAAGCAATCTATATTATCTTCCTATAATATTATAGGAACTATCTTTTTGTCAAACAACCCACCTAATAATTAAATAATGTGTTAATAAAAAAATCCAGATTTAATTTCCTTCTTCTAAAAAAAAAAGTTGTCTTCATCAGAAGTAGTATACTGCAAATAAATTAAGCTTTATTAATAAGATGATTACATATAAGATCAAGCCAATGCAAGCAGGAATTTATTAATTAGTACAAGCACACACCACACCAATACATATATTTGTATTATTTATTATAGTTCCTGCCTAGCAAATTACCAAATTATTTTTTTTTTTAAGATAAAGATGTCTTCATGTGAATATTCCGTTATAATTGAACAATTTTAGTGGCCAAAATGTCCATGCCCTATCCTTTGTTGTTGGCAAGTTGGGTCAGTTTCAACTCCTTTATAGATCACTTCATGAGTGCCATATTCCGGTGTCCTCTGGTACTCTACCACTTCGACTACTCGCTTGCGAGTATGGGGCTGGTGGCGACGGTGGTGGTAGCTGAAAAGGCCGTCCTCGGCCGTGTCGACGGCGCAGTTCTCATCCTCAAGGGTTCTTTCATATCTTCCTCCGGACCTTGAGCATTCATAGAGTTGATATGGTGTAAAAGACATGTTGGATACTCTGTTTCACAAATCACAACAAAGAAACTATGAATACAAGATAATTGATGCATGTTGAGATTGGTATGTGGGGATATATATATAGAGGAGGATCATATATTCATATGTGCTTAATTTTTTTTTTAATTATTTTCATTATATTCTCCACTCCAAATTGATAAGAACTGAACCTAATTCCGTAGCATTTCTCAATATATATAAAGGTTAGTTGCATTTGGTTCCAAATGCATTTTTACAATTTGTTATATTATATAATTAAGAAATTAGTATTGAGGAGTGCTAGAAGTCAGTACTTTTCTTAAATTCTGGCCCGCATTTAATTATCAAAAGAAAATTGAATGATTCTACACCATTAGATGCAATCTCACACCATTAAAAACATCATTAATGGCTAATTGATGGCTAAAAACCACAAAATCTGCTGGCCCCTTAAACTTTCTCATTAGTATTAAACTACTCTCTCACCTTAACTCATAGCAATAATAAAGAAGTCTTGTAGTCCATAAATTTAGCCCAACATACAGAATACATAAATTTAGTTATAATTTTAGTCTTTATTATTTTATCTTATCTTATCTATAGTTGTTCTTATCTTATTTTTATTTGTTTTTATCTTTCTTAAGCCAATATTCTATATATATTTATTTTACCTTTATAATTTAATTTAATTCAATAAAAAAATATAAAGTATAATATCCTTCTTCTTTTTTTTTT
>NC_029787.2:1451126-1451660 GCF_000816755.2 Arachis ipaensis | reverse complement strand
AAGGTATTCTATTTTTTTTTCCCTTTAAGAAAAAGTAAAACTTGTGTTTACATATTATATTGTTTTATATAATTTATGCAGAAAGCTATTTGCTATTTTTTCATTAAAAAAGCCCTCATTTTTTTTATTAATAAAACCCAAAGTTCCAAAGGCCAACTGTATATTTTTTAGCCAACATTTGACAGTTTTATATGATAGCACGTGTATATTTGAAAATTGGCTCAATTAAAAAATTCTATTTTTTTTTCCCTTTAAGAAAAAGTAAAACTTGTGTTTACATATTATATTGTTTTATATAATTTATGCAGATATGTGAAAGCTATTTTTTCATTAAAAAAGCCCTCATTTTTTTTATTAATAAAACCCAAAGTTCCAAAGGCCAACTGTATATTTTTTAGCCAACATTTGACAGTTTTATATGATAGCACGTGTATATTTGAAAATTGGCAGAGTATTCAATTAAAATACTATACCTATATAAAATAGATAGGCGACGAAAAATAGAGGAAAACCCAAAAATAAAAATTATAACAA
>NC_029787.2:1449499-1450173 GCF_000816755.2 Arachis ipaensis | reverse complement strand
GTATATTTATATAACGCACACACAGACCATAATAATTACTAATTAGTAAAATATACCCATCATATAAAGAATAAATAACCTGAGTTTTTTTTTCTTTTGATAAACTCTTTTTATTATTGTCTATTTTTTTGTTAGGCAATAAAAGAATTTACAAAAGAAAAATGTTAGACGGTCAATAATACAAGTCATAAATTGGTAGTGAAATAAGAGAACTATAGGATAAATGAAATTAGTTGATCAATTAGAGACTACTGTTAATTAAGCATTCTGTTACATAGCCTTGCCAAATTCCATTTTAATTCCATGTATATAGTCTATTTCTCTATTGCCCATTGTTATTTTAAGTCTCATATTCTTTTCCAATTGATTATGTCATGTTTAGGGATGGTAAATGAGCCGAAATTTATTGGATCGATTTGCGTAATTCGCAAAAAAAAAAAGAGTTGGACTAAAAATTTAAGATCAACATAATAATAAAAAAGTTTACCTAATTCATATCGACTAATCTATGAATTTTGGCAGATTTTAATGGAGCGGACAGACTTGTCTACCAGATTTTTAGCTTTAAGATGATAATTGAATTTGAAACGTTATTATTATGCTTGTATTTAGTTATAATGTTTGTTTGTTTTACTTTAAGTTATAATTTAAATTATGTTTGATTGATTTATTAA
>NC_029787.2:1447726-1448411 GCF_000816755.2 Arachis ipaensis | reverse complement strand
ATATATTTTTTTAATATTAAATGATTTAATATTTTTTTTTATAAAAAGTGAGAATTTACAAGCTTAGCCCACTAGTCCATTAATCCGTTGTTAAACAAAATGAAATAAAAATTTAGAACCGCTTCAATAAACAAAATAAAATGGATTAACCTCCAAATAACGGATTTTTGACGAGACAAAACAAGACGAAAATTATTACTCCATTGAACATATCGAAAATCTTTCTGAAGATTCCACTGAAAATTATTAAATACTTCTCACCACCACCATCAGTCCATCACCCAAGCCTGAATCTTTCTCTTTAGGTGCTTGTTAGTTGTTTCTCGATGATATTTTGGAAATCTCTCTTCTCTTAAAAGTAGTAAAAGTATTTTATGAATATATGAAACAGATATATATTAGCAAATTATGTGAATTGTTGGTTTTCTTATTAACGGACTTTAATTTTATCAAAATTTCAATTGGGTATTAATAGTTTAATGTTTTCTAATTGTGTCCTTGTTATGCTAAGTCCCTCTAAAAGCACTTTCCAATTAAATAAGGGAGCCACTTGGATAAAGATGTTTAAAATAATTTTTTTTAAAGATATTTTTAAGTAATTAAAATTCAATACATATAATTGATTAAACTATGTTATTTTTATCAAAATTAGATTAGATAAATTGATTTGACAAAAAAATCAATA
>NC_029787.2:1441316-1445312 GCF_000816755.2 Arachis ipaensis | reverse complement strand
CCTTAGAATTTAGGATTTTTAAAATTAAAAAAAATATATAGTAAAAATATTTTATTCATTTTCTATAATAAGGTTATT
Source organism: Arachis ipaensis (assembly GCF_000816755.2). Taxonomy (NCBI): domain Eukaryota; kingdom Viridiplantae; phylum Streptophyta; class Magnoliopsida; order Fabales; family Fabaceae; genus Arachis; species Arachis ipaensis. Next base: position 1,445,234 of record NC_029787.2, on the reverse strand, counting down.
GTAGTCATTTTCTATAAAAAATAATATTAATTTAAATCGGTTCAAGGTTTGGTTTATCGATTTTTTGACCAAATCAATTTGTCTGATCTAATTTTGACAAAAATAATATGATTTAATCAATTATATGTATTAAATTTTAGTTAATAACAAACATCTTAAAAAAAGACATTTTAAGTATCTTTATCGTAGTATTTCCCATTAAATAAACTTTAAATATACCAAATAATAAAAGATGGCATGCATCATGCATGGTTGTTATATAAAATACAATATAAGTATATAATTAAAATATATAGTGCAATATTAATAAAACAAACTTTTATTAATAACTGATAAGATGAAAATTAAACATAAGATCAAGCCAAGCAGGAATTATTAGTACAAGCACACACCACACCAATATATTTTTGTAACATTATTATGAAGATGATTATGTAACCCTGCCTAGCAAATTACCATAATCACATGCAATTAGTGGCAATTGAACAAGCTTAGAGGCCAAAGTGGTGGCCATGCTTGTTCCTGTGTGATGGGTACACTCGATCAGTTTCAACCTCTTCATAAATCACTTCGCGAGTTCCATATTCAGGCATCCTCTCGTATTCTACCACCTCGACTCGCTCGCGAACCTCTGGCTGCTGGTGGTGGTGGTGATGGTTGTTGAAGCGGTCGTAGGATCCTTCAACAACACGATCCTCCTCGTAATAGGTTTTTTCGTAAGTTTGGTAAGTGTTTGGGTATTCGTGGGATCGGAACAAGTTGGCCATGGATACAATATTTTAAAAAATCACAAACTCACAAAATATGAAAACAGAACAATACAAGATACAAAAATAATTGATGCATGTTGAGGTTGGTTTTTAGGGCTATATATAGAGGATATCATATGTGCTTAATTTTTTTTTTTTTATTAATTTCTTTATATTCTCTACCCCAATTCAAATTGATAAGAACTGAATCTAATTCCGTTGCTTTTCTCAATATGTATAATAATGTAGTATATTTGCTAATAATTAGGGAATTTTGATTCCATTTCTCTACCTTTGGAAAAACTATGCATATAAAATGGAGATGTGAATAATTGATGAAAAAAATAGCATAATGTAACGCGGAAGAATAATTCTAAAGTAGGCGTTCATTGATTTTGGTTTCCCTCCATATATGCATGTATCCTGCAATAATATCTTATTTAGAATATTATTATTATTATTATTAGTATGTATCTGTTCGGTAGGTCGGGTACCGGACGGTTCGGGTTAGGATCCTGAGGTCAATGCTTCGGACGGTGGAGGAGCTCGTCTGGCCGTGGTTTCCTGGTTCCGGGTGAGCGAGGTCCCGAGTACTTCTGATGGGAAAGGGGGGGTGCCACCTGCAAAGACACTCCGACGCCCTTGTCAGAATATGTGCAGGCGGAGAGGGAATGATGTGTGAATGTGACGTACCTTGGGGGGAGAGCCAGTCTCCCCCTTATATACATGTCAGTGGTGGGCCCTTCGAATGGGCAGGCCCATGTCCTCAAAGGTGCTGTCCCACGGCTGTGAGCGAGCCGTACGGGACGCGTGTCCGGGTCGGGTGGAGGACGCACCATTGGGCCGGCGGGGTCTCGGGTCGGGCTGACCCGCGCGAGTCTTGGGCCAGGCCGTAACAGTGCCCCCGACGCGTCAGCGATGACCGTGGAGGTCATTGGTGGCGCGTGACGTTAACACTCATGCGTTGTCGTTGGGTCGGCTGATCGTGGGAGGGACGCGTCCCTTGTGTGCGTGTCTCTTGATCTGCTGTGGTATTTGTTTGCCGTTTCGTTCTCCGCGCTGGGCATTTATCACTACACATAAATTTTTCATTCTTTTTAGAAAGTTTTAGGTTATTCTTCAAAACATAAATGATAAAAAAAATCACTAACTATAAAATCACTACATTTTAAATATTAAAAGATCTCATTTTTCTAATTATTCTTATAACGACTCTAAAGTTCTTTTTGAACATATATATCTAATCATATTTTTAAATTTTTTGCAATTTATCTGTTGTTGGTATTTTTTGAGATTATTTTTGTTAATAATTTAAACTTTTATTAATCTAAAAGTGTAATTAATTACAAAAATAAATAATTTTTTACTAGTATGACATTACATCTCCTGAAAGGGAAATGTCATACACCTCTAATAATTATGATAAAAAAAACTATTAAATCAAAAAGAAGAAAAGAAAAGAGCATAAACTTGTCATATATTCTATCTTAGTTATCATTTTCTTTATAAGCATCTAATTTGTTTAGTAACACAAAATAACCGTAGCGATCGATTTTTACTAACAGATTTAGTGACATATGTAATTTGTCTTCGGTTTAGTCATTTTTACTAAAAATTAGTCATTTTATTTAGTTATTATTTATTTATTTATTTTTTAAAATTAGTTTTACTAATTTTCACAACATATTAATAATTTATATATCTTTTTCGATCAGTTTTATAATATGATATCAAAATTTTTATAATTAAAAGATTTATAATTTGATCTTCGTTTATCAAATAAAATAATTCAACATAAAACTAATAAAAAAAATCAATGTAAAATTTACGCAACCTATAAGAGAGGTTATTGTGTAAGAGAACAATATTAAAAATATAACAATTTTATGTCTCCTTCTATACTTTAAAATTTAATAGGATCGATCAAGTAAGTTTATGAAAACATGAAAATGTTAGATATGTTAGGTAGGCTTTTATTTGTTACTCTTTCTCTTTCGTCCAAACTCTAACGAACACATATATACATGTGGATCGTTGGTTTCACTAAAGTGTTTGTATTCTACCTATGTATTTAATTCATTAATTATTTATCTACGATAAATTTGATTATTTTTACTATGAGTTTTGCTATGTATATTCAAATATTTTTATCAACCAATTTTAATTATATTAGTCTAAATCTAACAAAAATCAATCATTTAAGATGTACATAAATTATACATTTTTTTTTCTTTATGTATTTTTTCTTCTTGTCATTTTTTTTATTGTTGTTGCTGTTGCTATGTTTTTTTCATTTCTTCTCCTCAATGGCGGAGAACGTTAGTGGGAAAGGGGGACAATTGCCCCTCCCAAACCTCTAATTTTTCAGTTTAGTCTTTTTTTAATTTTCAATTTTTTTCATTTCTTAACTTATATTTTTTTTATTTTTTATGTTTGTCTTTCTCAAAAAAAATTTCTAGTTCACCCGTGCTTTTCCTCCTCCTTCTTGATGTTATTACAATATTTTTTATTTATTTATTTATTTTTATTTGATTTTTTTTTTACTTATTTTTATTCGTCTTAAGAGAATAAAAACAAGAAAAATTATGATAAGGTGAAATAAGAAAGAGAAAATAAAGAACAAAAAAAAATGACGAAGGTGATGAAGGAGAAGAGCAAAAGAGTTTTGAATTATACATTATTTATCAAAAAAATAACATCGAAATTATTTAAACCTGATACAAAAAAAATTAATTTTGACACCAAAATTTATTAACGACGACACATAATTTTTTTAACTAATTAGAAGTTATTAAAAACAAAAATAACACTAAAATTTCTTAAAAATAGTATCGAAATTTTTCAACCATGGCACCAAAATTTTTTCCTAAATTTCTTCTTTTTCTACTCTTTCTTCATATTTTATTTTTTTTTTCTTTCTCCCAACATGTTTTTCTTCTTCTTTTTCATGTTTTGTTATTATACAAAATTTTTTCTGCATCTTCTTGTGTTTTACTTCAAAATGAAGGATTTATATAAACAATTTTTTTACTAAAGTTGAATTATATACTCCTAACTTTTAAAGAACAAAAAATAAGGAGGAGAAGAAAAAATAAATAAATAAATCGAACAATGACCAAAAACACATATATTCATTACTTGGTTGGACCTTGTTATGTAAAATGTTTGA
>NC_029787.2:1439539-1441061 GCF_000816755.2 Arachis ipaensis | reverse complement strand
TAAATCATTAATATATATATATATATATATATATATAATAATTGATTTTCAGTATACATAGAATATTTTTATCTTTTTACCACTAAGGTATGTATCGATAAAGACTTATTTGTCGAATTTATTCATTTTTAGGATTTCAACTCAAATTTTTATCACTTCTTTTAAAAGTTTAAGATAATAGAGGTAACATAAATTGTTATATCTCTACACTCCTCCTTAAGTAAGCGTCTCTTTTTGAGTTTGTTTGATTTTTTGCATAAGTCTTTTTTTCTATTTTTATTTGCTTTATGCTAATTTATTCCACTTTTAAAATTTACAAAGAATCGAACTCTAAACCTTTTAAATATAAAAATCTAATATTATGTCATGAAATCACTTTTCCTAAAAATTTAACCTAATAAAAAAAACAACATATATAATTATATCTCTAACACTTATAAAATATATTTTGATATTTTGCCACTATTATCAACCTAACTTGACTATATTTTTCATGTTCAAGACATGTGATGAGAATCAAGTTGATTAATTATGTTTGGAATTGGAAGATATAGAACATCACACCATGTATAACATTTATTTTTCATTTGAATCAAAGAATAAGTTAGTATATACGAGGATCTTAATATATATATCATCACTAGAAGTAAATAATTAACAAAAAGAAAAATGGCATGCATGGTAATTTAAATACATTAAAAAGTATATATAATAGTAATGCAAAGTAAGATAGATTTATTAATTAATAAGAAGCGATACAAAATAACACATATAAAGATCTAGCTAAGCAGGATTTTATTTATTAAATACAAAAGCACACCCATATATTTATAATGTAGCCCTGCCTAGCAAAATTACCATGTCACATGCATGGTAACAAGCTTACAGGTCATAGTGGCCATGCCTGTGTGGATAGTTTCGGTTGGTTTCAACTTCTTCGTAGACGACTTCGCGAGTACCATACTCCGGCATCTTCTCGTACTCTACCACCTCGACTCGCTCGCGAGTCTCAGGCTGGTGATGGTGGTGGTTGTGGTTGTGACGACCATAGGAATCCTCCTCATATATGGTCCTCTCATAGGTGGTAGGGTTGGAGTAATTGGAGTATTGGGGGTACTCGTGGGAGTTAGACCTAAACATTTTTGATTATATGATGTGTAATACAAATACAAGAAGAATTATATAAGATACAAGCACAAGATTGATGCATGTTGAAGTTGGTAGGTGAAGGTATTTATAGAGGATCATATATTCCTATGATATTATGTATGTGTGCTTCTTAATTTGATTAATAAGTTTTTATATTCTCCACTACTACTACAAGTTAAAATTGATAAGAAATGAATCTAATTCTATATACCCTTTGTCAATGAAAAACATGAGATAGTAGATTCTTCATCTAGAAATTTTGATTCCATTTCTCTACCTTAAGGTAACCGTGGCATCATATAATTGAGGTGTGAATTGTTGGATTTATTTAATTTTTTTTTTTTAAATTACATGCAGTGCAAAGCTGAGGAAT
>NC_029787.2:1435942-1438272 GCF_000816755.2 Arachis ipaensis | reverse complement strand
ATTGAAAATTTTATATATATATATATATATATATATATATATATATGTTATTATGTTAAATTTGTATTTGAATTGTGTTTAATTTGATACATTTGGTTGAATTTTATTATAGTTGTGTCAAAATTGTTTTTTTAAAAAAATTAAAACTTAATACAGATATATTACACGTCTAAATTTTTTTAGTAACCAAGTCTAGCTAAATTTGCCCAAGCACAACTACGTAAAAACGGTTCCCACCTTTCTCTCCTTCTCTTTCTCCTTCTTCTCTTTTTTTATTTGCGTTTCTCCTTTTTCTTCTTTTTTTCCTCGCTTCTTCTTCTTCTTCGCGTTTTTCCTCTTTCTTTTTCTTTTCCTCCTTTTTCTTTGGGTTTCTTCTCATTCTTCTTTGCGTTCCTTCTTCTTCTTCACGTGTTTCATTCTCATCATCATTCTTTTATTGTTGGTGCTGATTTTTTTCTTTTCCTCTTTCTCTTTCTAGTAATTTTGCATCATTATGCATTTCTTTTTCTTCTTTGTTTAATTTTTTCTTGTTTTTATTATTGTCAAGAGAGTGAACGAGAAAGTAAAATAAGAAGAAAAAAATAAATAAGAAAAGAAGGAGAAGAAGATGATAATGAAGAAGAAGAAGAAGGAGGAGGAGGAAGAAGAAGAAGAAGAATTTTGAGTTATATTAAGTAATTTTGGTGCATTCTGGATTTAAATAAGGTAAAGTTTTGGTATGTGTTTCTTTTGAATTGAATTTGTTTGTGTGTCGTCATCATTAAGTAATTTCGGTGCATTCTAGATTTAAATAATATGCACTTTGGTTTGAACTTGTTTTAAACTAAGTTTATTTGTGTATCGTCATCATTAAGTAATTGCGGTACATTTTAGATTTAAATAAGGTGTATTATAGTCAGAACTTGTTTTAAACCGAGTTTATGTGTGTGTCGTCATCATTAAGAAATTTCGGTGCATTTTGAATTTGAACTGTTATACATATAAAAAGAAGACAACGATGATGCTAATAACGATAATGAAAGAGAAAAATGAAAAAAAGGAGAAGGAGAAGAAAAAACAGCAATAGCTTCTTCTTCAAGTGTGTTAAAATTAAGGTCATCCCAACCTTTAAGACAAACGGACACAAAAAACACCGAGAACTTATAAGTACGACACTGAAAACAATTATATATTACACCAAATTATATTTCGAAATACACCAAAACTACCATTAAATGTAACATAAATAAATTCATCGAAAAAACAAGTCAAAACTCCAACTTAATTCTATTTAAATTCAAACCTTCAACCATGAACATTGATTTTTACCAAGAAAAATGAAATTATTCAACTCGTAGACAAAATAACTACACCAGCATCAACTACTAACGAAATACATTAACGAAGTTCGAACGAACGCATAAAACGTTAAGAAAATTTGGAAAAAAAAAATGAAATCCACATAGAAAAGATAGTTATATATAATCGCACGTTAAATCAAAAAATTGTTAGAAATAATGGCGCGTAGAGCTAAATTAAGTTATAGCAATTTAGTTAGTTAAATAATTTGGATGTAGAACTTTAGTGAACTTCGTATCCATAAATATTAGCGAGTATCCGTCTCTCCCTAGAAAAAAAATAAATAAAAACTTATGTTAGAAATGAGACAAAAACAAAAGATATTTTACTAAATAATGCAGAAACGGTTGGCAGAGACTCCCCACCCGTATAAAAACCCATTACTATCTCTAATTTTGAATATTATGTTAGTAAAGCTCTTACAAGTGAATAATTTTTTTATGGGTTAATAGTCAAATTAGTTCCTAAAAGATAAGACATTCTTCAAATTCATGACTGAAATTTTTTTTCAGTCAAATTGGTTTTTCAAAGATTGCGAATCAATCATATTTGTCCTCCAGTCACTCCATTAACAATTTTCTTCAAAGATTGATGTTGTAAAATGTTAATTGATAACATATATAATACCTGATACGTCTAATTGGATATTGACCGAATATGTTTATGAAAATTTATTAATTTAATCATTTTTTCCAATTACAAAAATTCTATTCCTAATATGACCTAGTGACTAAATTGATAGATTTTCGTAAATATATTTAATCAACATCTAATTGAATATGTTATGTGTCATGTATGCTATCAGTTAATATTTCACATTATCAATCGTTGATAAAAATTATGAGTGAAATAACTGAAGGATAGATATGATTAATTCGTAATCTTTAAAAGACCAATTTAATTAAAAAATATTTAAAAAATAAATTTAAAAAATACATTATTTTTTAGAAACTAATTTGACTATTAACATATTTTCTTATCTTATAAGATTT
>NC_029787.2:1426510-1434846 GCF_000816755.2 Arachis ipaensis | reverse complement strand
TATGAATATATAATAGTATATATTTAGTTTTTAATTAATTATTACTAGAATAATTATATAATTTTAAATATAATAAATATATAATTATAAATATTACGTGTATAAATTTATGGATATATATTATGTTATATAAAATAATTTTATATTTTTATCTCGTTAATATTACCGAAAATTTTTTATATAGTAGTCGTTGTTTTAATTTATTCTAGTGTTTTTTTCTTTTCTAATGTCAGTTCCCAAAATTCTTTAAAATTGCTTCATAAATATTGATTGGGAAAAAAATTTCATCGTAGAATTTGGGAAAATATAGTCATCATACAGACTTCGGATCCAGAAATATTATTCTGGAGACTGGAGAGGCCAATAACATATATAATATTAAAAAATTATACAAAAAATTATATAATGTAAAATGTATTATAAAAACATATCGATAGAGAATATATTTTAAAGTATAAAAAATATGTATGTACTTTTTATTAATGAAGTGGTCGATTCTTCGTATCATAAAATTTATCGATAATAGAATCTGTGTCAATTTTTTTAGCAATTTTCTTTTCAATATAATTAAAAGACAAGTAGCAAGAAATTAATCTTTCATTTTGTTTATGAGTTATTCTTCACAATATTCATCGCTAAAAAAGATCTCTCAGTTGTAATAGTTGAAACAGAGAGAATTAATACTAAATGAATCAAGAAGGACGCTCACAAGAAGAAAAAAATCCACTTTATAGAATTTGAAAAATTTTATTTAATTAAAAAATATTAATAATAATATCTTTTTATATTTTTTTAATATTATTACTTATTTTTTTAGATATTAAAAATTATTAATATTTAAATTAGACTAAACTTTTATTTATATTAGACTAAATATTAAATAAATTAAAAAAAATTAAACTATACTTAATAACTTATTACTATTATTTTTTTTTTTAAATTGGGGACTAAGGCCTCCACTCACCCCGTATGGTCACGATATTATATACTTTGCTGGCTAGCAGAATATTTTTTCAGATATTTTTCAAGTTTGATCAGTTCAAATAGTATTAACTATTATATTACATCATTGATTAAATTGAAAAAAAGTTAGCACACGTATACAATGTTTACCAGTATTTTTTTATTTGTTCTAATAATATATGAGACATTTATTATGTGATAATATTGTAATTCATATGCATAGACATGAGTAACCTCAATTTCATTTCATAATTGTACAATTATTGGATTGGATTGATGAATGTGACTAAAATATCTTTAAAGCATATGATGCGTTACGTAATAGAAAACAGTTGGCAATATTCCTCAATTTTTCAATTTTTTCAATGTGCGCTGGGTAGTTCATAGCTCATTGGGTGTTTGAATATACAGAAGAAGGAGGAGATGAATAATAATTTAATAAATTGAATGAGAATGAGAATAATATTAATTATTAATAATATGAAACTACTTCAATTCATTATAAAAACATAATAGAAGACGAGATCGAAATTATAATTGTATAATAATTAAATAATCAGTTCATCATGTTATCAAATAGCATAATATTCCTGTTTTCATCCTTATTCTTAGTATTTTGATCATAAATAAATAAGTATTTATAATTGTTATATTCACAAATATTAAAGTCTTTGTAATTATAAATATCTAATAAACATAATTATAAACCAAGTTTTCATCCAAAACATAATTATAAATATTGTCTTCAAAATAAAATAAACATAATTTAAAACACTCAATTTTCATCTTTATTCTCTTATAAGTTGGGTTGGAAAAAATTGGATTTTGGCAACAAAAAATAAAAAAAATACCATCTTGCCAAAAAACACTAAATCCAACGAGAAAGCCCGTCCCGTCCCGTCCCGCTAAAACCAGTAGTTTAAACGAATTTTTGCTATTTAGTAGACTCAATTTTTTAGTCTAACCCACATATTTTTGACAGGTTATGCGGACCAATCCGATAAATTTAGACCCATTTACCACATCTAGCTGTAATATAGAACTTAGAACCACACGAATTCATTCTTGGCATGTGGAGAATATCATTGTAAAAAAAAATTTTTTTAAGGGAAATCAACTTAACCGTTAAATAATTTAAAAAATTTATCTAAATTTTTATGTAACGACTCTAAATTATTAATTTTACCCGAAGTTGACCGGACTTAAATTTCTTACCAAAAAAACTTCACTGTTTAAAACTTAGAAGCACGAGTTAAGAGAGTGAATCAAGCAAGTAGCATTAGCACACTCCAGAATGGTGGCGCCAGCGGTAGCACCGACGTGGCCACCACCGTCCAAAACCCTAATCCCTCACTTCCCATCGGAGAATCCAAAACAACTCATTCTCCAACAATGCAAGACACGCGCCGACCTCACACAAGTCCACGCGCTCCTCATCAAGACGCGCCTCATCCACACCACTTCCCTCTCCCTCTCCCTCCTCGAATCCGCCGCACTCATCGTTCCCGATGCCCTCGACTACGCTCTCTCAATCTTCCGCCACCACCACCGCCGCCGCTGCCACACCTCCGCTTACAACATCATGATAAGGGCTCTCACTTATCACCACTCCCCGAGAGATGCCATCCTCCTTTTCAATCACATGTCCCGAAACCTCGTACCTCCTGACCATTTCACCTTCTGCGCCGCCTTCAAAGCCTGCTCCGCGTAACTAACTAACAGTTTTTTAACTGCCAAGGAAGTTATTACGGTTATTTTATTTAATAAAAATGATTTTCACTCTTTTTATATGCTGTGGTAGATTATATCTATGAACATGTCTTAACAATTCATTATTGGTTCTCGAAAATCGAGATTTTACGTAATAAAATTTAAACAATAAAATAATCTGATTCAGTATATATATTTTTTAAATCGATTGAGTCCTTTAAAATTGTTATTATTCTGTTCGGTTCAGCTTAATTCCTGTGTTACACGTAAATTATATATTGTGTTGTAGGGTTAAGGCGATGATTGAAGCGCAGCAGATTCATGCTCTTGTTCTCAAGCGGGGGTTTCAGTCCTATGGATTCATCGAGAACACGTTGATTCATGTGTATGCAATTTGTGCTGGGGTAGGGGTTGCTCGCCGGGTGTTTGATGAAATGCCTCAAAGAGATCGTGTGGCTTGGAATGCAATGTTAGCAGGCTATGCCAAGAACGGATACTGGGACGAGGTAGTTGGATTGTTTTTGATGATGCGGGAACAACAAAGTGTTGTAGGTTTTGATGATGTTACTATGATTACTGTTTTGACTGCGTGCGGCAGGTGAGTATAGTAACATTATTTGTACATCAAAATTTGAAATTAATTATTAACACTTAGTTCATATGATGTAGGTTGGTGAATTTGGAGTTGGGAGAGTGGGTTAGGGACTATGTTGAGGCCAATGGAATGATGGGTAACCTTAGTTTGATGACTTCACTCATTGACATGTATGCAAAGTGTGGCCATGTTGACAAGGCAAGAACCTTGTTTGATCAATTGAAATGTAGAGATGTCGTTGCATGGAGTGCTATGATTTCAGGATATAGTCAAGCGAAACGATGCAGCGATGCGCTTGCTCTGTTCAGTGAGATGCAGAAGGCTAATGTGGAACCCAATGAGGTTACTATGGTTAGTGTGCTTTACTCTTGTGGGGTTCTTGGAGCTATGGAAACCGGTAAATGGGTTCATTTCTATGTGAACAAGAAGAAGATGAAGCTCACTGTCACTCTTGGGACAGCACTCATTGATTTCTATGCGAAATGCGGGTCTATAGAGAGTGCGATCGAGGTATTTGAGAAGATGCCAGAGAAGAATGTGTTCTCATGGACCGCAATTATTCATGGTCTGGCTAATAACGGCAAGGGGAAGAGAGCTCTGGAGTTCTTTCGTTTGATGAAGGAAGCAAATGTTGAGCCAAACGATGTGACTTTCATTGGTGCACTCTCTGCTTGCAGCCATGTCGGTTTGGTTGGGGAAGGTCGATCTCTTTTTCAAAGCATGACTAGAGATTTCAGAATAGAACCAGGGATGGAGCACTATGGCTGTATGGTTGATATTCTTGGTCGAGCTGGTTTAATTGAAGAAGCTCATGAGTTTATCAAGAGCATGCCTATGAAACCAAATGCAATTGTTTGGAGAACACTGCTAGCTTCTTGCAGGGCACACAAAAATGTTCCAATTGGTGAAGAATCCTTTAGAAAGATAACTCAATTGGAGCCTGCTCATAGCGGGGATTACATACTGCTATCGAACACGTACGCCTTGGCAGGTCAAAGCGAGGATGCTAAGAGAATAAGGTCTCAAATGAGAGAATTGGGGATCAAGAAATCACCTGGTTGTAGCTTGATTGAGTTAGAAGGTGTGGTTCATGAGTTCTTTTCTGAAGATGATGAACATTCTTACTCAAAGGAGATATATAATGCAAATGAACAGATGGTCGAAAGAATTAAGTTATATGGGTATGAACCAAATATTTCAGAGGCAAGGATAGATGCAGAGGAGGAAGATAAAGTAGTTTCTGTATCTCACCATAGTGAGAAGCTGGCTATTGCATTTGGTCTCATTAAAACTCAACCGGGGGCTACCATTAGAATTTCCAAGAACCTTAGAGTTTGTGGTGATTGCCACAATGCCACAAAGATAATATCCAAGGTTTATAATAGAAAAATTGTGGTTAGGGACCGGAACAGGTTCCATCATTTCCAAGATGGATCATGCTCTTGTAATGATTTTTGGTAAACCAAAGCACTTGAAGAATAATATTTACACTAGTTTGTAACAAAAAGATCTAAAATAGTGTTAATTAAACATCCAGCATGATTTGACAATGAAAATAAACTGTATAAGTGTTTAAAATAAAAGCCACATGGAAATTTTGGTTTATGAAATTCACCATTTTACAAGCTCATGTTGCAATCCTAAGTTCATGCTTTGGGAAAATTTTCAAGTATTTCAAGAATATTGGTGTTACAATAGTTTTAGCCATTGATATACTTGAAAATCTTTCCATATATGTCTAATTTAAAGGAGAAATGCTAATTTTAGGCATGCATGTGTCAAAATATGTAAGGAAGAATAGATGAAAAACCAACTAATGGTACTCAAATGTTGTCAAAAGGTAATAATCTGAACATTTACTGTCACCAAAAAGATCTATTTGGACTTGACTCTATCTAACATTCCTCCCCTTCCCCCACCCCCCTCTCATATTTATGTTAAAGACTTTTTTTTTCAGGTGTTAATAACACTGGCTAAAGCAGCAAAGAAAACTATTAAGCCTGGTTTCATCTGTTGCTCTTGGTGTATCCCCAGTGTCATCGCGTTTTGCCATCAAGGACCTAGTACCGGGTGACTCTGGTGGCAAGACAGTGTTCTCGGAAGTGAATATTCTTGAAGGAATCATGGGTTCTGGCGGCGCAATGGTGTAAAGATAATTCAGGAGCATCTGGATTATCCGAGTGAAGTTGGGTCGGGCGTTTGGATCCTCTTGCCAGCACAAAGTTAGGATTTCGGCCAATTGCTCAGGAAGATTCTCTGCACTTGGTCTTACATTCTGAAACCAAAAAACGAACAAAAAAAAATCAATTATGAGCTATAAGTGCCATGATAAGACTTCAGAAACAGTTTCATGAGGACAAAATGGGAATGATCTGTTTAACCTTGAAGGCTGCAGCATATGCTGCCTGAAGGTTTGACATGCCTTCAAAAGGAACTTTGTTGTGTATGAGCTCCCACAACACGATTGCGAAGCTATACGCATCGACTTTATGATTGTAATGCTTCTTCTCACCCTGCCTCAGTGTGACAGTGCTATACAACTGCAATTTTTTACATTCGGATCAGTCGGTAAATGGGCATAAATACGAAGAGTCACAGAGAAGAAGCACAGTTATTCGTCTATATACCTCTGGAGCCATCCAACGGTAAGTTCCTGTTTCTGCAGTCATCATCTCAGTTAATGATTCTTCTCTTGCTAAGCCGAAATCTGCAAGCTTGACTATTTTTTGGTCTTTGGTCAAAAGCAAGTTATCTGCATAAAGAAAAAAAAAAGAATAATCATGTCAATTATGCAGACATCAAGCTTTGGCAAGTTATTATACAGTTGAAATTAGAGGAAGCTTCATTTCTGAAAAACTATTACTATAACCCAAACGAAGAACTACTCATTTTGTATCAGCATGAAAATTACTACATGAGCGCTACAACCTGTAGCTTTCTCCAAGATCAATTATGCACATTGAGATGTATCATGATCCATCAATGAATAGTCATGTTTCAATTGAGCTTATAGAAAGAACACATTCTGGTTTGAAATTTTAGAGGATGTTGTCATATGGCAGATAGTTCAAAGTAGAAATATAGCTGTTGATCAATGCTGCCATAGGAACACAACATCAATGTAAATCACATATCAGACAAGCTTATAGTTTCCTGATCCGAATGCAGACCAAAACATTACCGGGTTTAAGATCACGGTGGATGATCCCATGGGAATGCAGGCACTCCATGGCGCGCGCAATATCAAGCGCAAAACCAATGGCAAGATGTCTTTCCAAACATTTCGGTCGCATGTTAAGCAAATACTTCCGCAGTGTTCCTCCCAACAAGAGCTCAGTGACTATCACCATCACAGGCTCCTTGCATGCACCAATAAACTGTTGAGAAACAACACAGTGGTAAATGGTAACTAAATGCCATAGAATCAAACAACTAGTCCTTGTTTTTGTCCCTCAACAAAATGCTATACAATCAAATCAATGGACAAGGATCAAAAGAAACCCTAAACTAAATTCCCACCTTCACCAAGTTCTTATGCTGCACTCTAGACAACATGGCGACCTCCCTCGCGAACCGGCCTTCTCGCTTGGCGATATCTTCCGGAGTCTCTCCTTTGTGTAGAATTTTGATAGCAACAGCCTGGTCTTTGTATCTGATATGAATCCAAACAAAAGAATTTGGTACAATATTAAGATAACACCTTAACCAGACACAATTCGAAGACAATTACACAGATCAAACAAGCCTCTAATTCAATTCCACTATGATTCATGTAGCAGCACCTTTGACCCTTTAGAAATGTATCACAGAAATGAAACTACCAAGTACCAAGTTCTAGTAAGTAGCAAACTCCTAGGAAATAATAATTAAGCTGCAAAGAATGATGATGCGTCACAAACCACACAAATCAAAAGCTAATAAAATAACAAATCCAGGAGGCAAATGACACCAAAATGAAATTAAAAAAAAAAAAACTTACTTTCCCTCATAGACTTTGGCATGAGCCCCTTCACCAATCCGTGGCCCAACATAGAGATGCTTAGGATCAATAAGCCACTTGGTATCCAATCTGAACTCATCATCAACTGAGTAGAAGTTATTAGCTCCACCAGATTCCATTTTCTATTATTCCTTTTTTCTTTTTAAGTTCCTAAAAAAGGCTCAAACTTTACATGACCCAGATGAGTTTTCAGCTGCCAAAGTTGGTTTTTTTCAGAGTGGAATCAGAGAGAACAGAAAGGAAGAAGCATTGGAAGATTGAACTGAATAGGCATAAGAGCAAATGAGTGGTGGGTATGCTGACATGAAGCAGAAAACTAAAGAAGAACATGCTCTGTGTGCAGTGTTGTAGTGTTGTTGTGTTGTGTGTTCTGAAGCTCAGAACCACATCTCAAAAAGTGGAAGGCCCAGAGATCAAAACTCAGCAGCAGAAGATTGATGTGTTGCATTTCCTTGGGGAGGCAAAAGCATGGAACCCACATGGCTTGAGATTGATGAATAGAGAGAGAGAGAGAGAGAGAGAACAAAAGAAGGAAGCAGCAAAAAAAGCCCAAAAAGATATTTTGAAAATTCATGGGGTAAAGAGAAGAATCCCCGGAAAGGGGAACATGGAAAAGAACCAATCACCAATGTCTCAGAGGTTAAAAGAATATAATGAAAAAAAAAAACTTGTGTGTGTGTTTATTATGTCTTTATCTTATCTTACTACCTCTTACAGTAGCTATGACAATGAAAATTAGATTCTATTTGATTAAGAAATATGTTTTGTACAAACTTGAATGCTCTTGAATTTGCATCAATGCACATATTATATGGGGAGAATCCTTCAAATACAGTTTATCTAATTATTATGTAGTCATGCACATGATCAAATCTTATGTTATACACCTTTTATGATTAAGATTTAAGAAGTTTAAAATTCAATTATTATCATATCAGTTTTCAATATTTTATTTTATAAGCAAATCAATCCTACTATTAAATTTTGCTAAAAAAAATTAGGCAAATTAACATTTACCATTACTAAATAAAAATTATCTAAAATCTAAAAAAATTTAATTTTTTTATA
>NC_029787.2:1421376-1424971 GCF_000816755.2 Arachis ipaensis | reverse complement strand
ATTTGTTTAAGAAATAAAATTTTAAAAGTTGAATCATTAATTAAAATTTATTAGAAACTAAAGTATCCAATAAAATTTCTTTGAACTAATCCAACAACCTAAACTCTTGGGGAAAAAAACCATAAAAGTTTTGTACATAACATTTTTTATTTTTGGTCTAGCACCCTTGAATCTTGATTGCTTTGGGAAGGGTTTAATTTAAACTAAATATCCAACAATTTATTTATTTATTTTTTGGCCATACAATTTTAAATCTTCAAGTGGGTTTATTTGCAAAAGAGGCTGTATCCTTATTATGGCCTTTAATTTAATTTTAATATAACAAAATAATGGGATCACTGCAAAGATTGGATCAGGCTTATGGGCAGAGGCATAATAAACTTCTTTTGTTGATGCGTTTGTATTTTCTAATGTAATGTAATGTAGCATATTCGGTTCTTTATGCTTGCTTCTATTTAGACAAGGAAACGTGATCCTTTAGAAAGGAAAATGGCCACTCAATTTGGTTCCTGTGGCACAGAATTTGGAACAGATGCAAACACGTTCATAAAAGCTAGTGACTATTAGTAATGCCCCAAATCACATGTCTATGCAATATCATCTTAAGAAATTGGGGCATTGAACACATCAATTTACCTAGGTACTTTAAGGGCTTGTTTAGGTGGGTTGATCTTTGAGTTATCTCCTTTTAAGAGATCTTCTGAAAAAGTAAAAATAATTTTATATTTGGATATCTCATATAAAAAGATTTTTTTATTTATCAATTATGTTTGGGTATAATAATATAAAAGTAACTTTTTGTTTATTTATTATATGAAAAACATATTTTTTTTAAGAAAAAAATATCTTTTAAAAAAAAGATGTAAATTACAACTTCTCAAAAAAGATATTTTTTTTAATTTTTCTAGTGTTTTTGTTTTTACTATTAGAAATTTGACAAACATGCTAAAAAATAAAAACAAGATCTTTTTTAATAAAAAAAGATTTTTTTCATCAAGATAATAGCGTCCAAATAAGCACTAAGTATTAGAGTTCATGTATTTTAGAAAGCTTAAAAGAAAATATAAAAAAAATACAATAATAATTTACACACATGAATTAATACAATTTATACTTATATTTTTCAGAGTTTGCATATATGAATAAATAAAATTTATTTGTTAAAGATAATTCAATATTTATATTAGTCAAATAATAACAGAAAATACTAAAAATTACTGATTCTCAATAGTTTCTCGCAAAAAAAAATAGATCCGCGAAATTTTCATCTTTGTTATATATACGAGTGTATTTTGCACAATTCTATCATGTATTGATTTGATTATTAGGTAAACCACTTAAATAAGCTCTTTTGCTCAAAAGAGAGATTAAAGTGTTAGAACTTTTATTAATAGTAACTTATAAATAAGTTATTTTGTATTTGGATTTTTAGTTATTGAAGTACTTATTTTAAAGTTATAGCGTTTGAATAAATAACTCAAAAAATACAATTTTTTTTTACACAAGAAAATAAAAATTAAAATAACGATGATAACAAATACTTTTCAATATTGAATGTTGATTTTACATAACCTAACACAATGATAACAAATACTTTTCAATATTGAATGTTGATTTTACATAACCTAACACTAAGATTATAATTATTTAGGCAATTAATTCTTTATTTACTCTCTTATTAGTTCCATTTTTTAAGACAATTGGTTCTTGCTACGTAATATCGTTAGGAATTGATTCTTTTACTTTCCCTTCATCTTCACCCGTAACGGTGTTCTTGTATATGGTAAATAGTAATACAATTTAATTCACAATAATCTTGATGTCAATGCTAAATAAATTATTGTGTAGTTAGTGTTTGTTGTTTTATTGTGTATGATATAATAGGTGAAAATAAAAAATAAATATAAAATGTGTGTCAATGTATATTTTGTTGCTATTTTTTTTTACTCCTATTAGCCTCTTCCTTTATTGGAGTCAAGAACTTTTATAATTACCTATAAAAATAATAGCAAGTTATATAAAAATAAAATCATATGTGAAAAAATAAAATTAAAACTGAGATTTCATATCACACACAATGTTAAATACAAATTTAATAATAAAAATAGAGTGATAAAATGATAAAAAAACTGAAAGGAATATATGTAATAGGTGATTCAGATGGAATATTGTTTTAAAATAGTGGTGGAGTGTCAATACTTTTTGCAGATGAATCATTACGTGAAAATGGTGGTGGAGGGTGACTTCCTGCAGATGAAACATTGCGTGAAAATGATGGTGGAAAGCCAATACTTCTAATAGATGGAACATTGCATGAAAATGGCAGTGAAGGGTCAGTATTTCTAGCAAAAACAGAAAACATTTTTACAGAGCCAAAAATGAAAGTCAATTTTTTTTCTGAAAAGTGATAAAATAAGGGGTAAGTACGATTTTGGTCCCTTAAGTTTAGTGCCAGAATCGAATTCGTCCCTCTTGTTTTTTTTTTTAATTTTATAATTATTATTATTAAAATAGGAATAGGGGTAGTTTAGGAATAAAATAAAAAATTTTATTAAAAAGGACGATTTTAATACGAAAAAAAACATTAAGGACGATTTTAATGGCAAAATAATAAGAGGGACGAATTCGATTCTGACACTAAACTTAAGGGACCAAAATTGTACTTACCCCGATAAAATAACTTGTCAAAAAGGAGAAGTCATATATTTCAATTTTTTTAGATGGTGTCAAACACGCCTATGGTGACTTTTCATCATTCAAAGATATTCCATTAGTGGAATCGAATAGGATATCATCTTGGTCTTTTCAATCAGTGACCAATCAGTAAAGAAGGCATTTTTGAAAAAATAATACATAACAAATTTATAAAAGTTTAAATATCAAAGTTTATGATTAAAGAAAAAAAATAATAATCACTCATGCAAGAAAAAAGATAACAAAACTTAATAGCTAACAATATTTATGTTACATTGATATATGAGATAGAATTTCACATGTAACTAATTCAGATAGTTATGGGATAATCTTATATTAGTAAATTTTTTTTAGAAAAATTGAAGTTGTTAATTCTTGTGTAAGCATGCACATGTTTAGTAAAAATTTATCAAAAACAATAGAATAAAGAAGTTAATAATTGCAGAGATGATAATGTTATTTTATTTTATTTTGCGCAAAATTATAATACAAAGCAGTATATAAAATTTTCAAAGTTTATTAGAGTCCAATGAGTTTAAAACTCGCTTTTCTTAAATTTCATTAAATTTAAGTTTTTTTTTTATGTTATTTCCCAACAACCCGGCAAGTAATTCTTAATTCATTACATATTTGAGATTTATTTAATTAGTTGCTGCATACACAAAGTAAAATTTGAATCTCTAACACTTATTTAAGCAAGACTAGTGAATTAATTACTAGACTAACCCAACTTAGCTATATCAAATTCAAGCTTAATTTAACCAAATTAATTCTTTGCAACTCAAATTAAGACCCAACCAATTGTCAAATCCTCACCTTTGGACATGAAAATCCTTTAAAATTTTGAGCCAGCTATCCTCAAACCAAATAGGGATGTATCATTATGTTCGATGGTGGATAC
>NC_029787.2:1409449-1421193 GCF_000816755.2 Arachis ipaensis | reverse complement strand
AAGAACCCAAAAAAAAAAAAAAATTAAATCAACATATTTCAACCTATTTTTCTCTCTCTAGTTGACTATTAATTGAAGGAGATGTCTTTCCAACCAATTTGTGTTTCTAACAGTTTCCCAAGCAAATTTTGGTCAATGTAGCAATTGTTACATGCGGCTCCCTTTAGAAAATTCACATGATAATCAACAATCATGCTTTTGATATAATATAATTTACTTTTGTAAACAAAGAGTCAAAAGCTCGCCAGTGAGTTATAACTCAAATGGCATAATCTCTCCATACTCAATTAAGAGGTTTCGGATTTGAGTCTCCTATCTTTAATATAAAATAAAATAAAATCAAAAGCTCGAACCATATTCTATAAGAACATAAGTTCCACTTCTCCCCTTTACAAGTATCCTGCAAGGCCTTTTGAGCCCGGAACTCTGAAACCATGCATTGACTTTTGTAGTATGCCTGGTTAAACTTTCCAAAACCATAAAAGAAAAACGTAGTATAGGATTTGCTTGGTAGTTCCCACATGTAACTGACATCTGAAACAACCTCGTGATCAAAACATTACCTAAAACATTGGATTAACAGTTAAAATGGTCCCTAAAAAGATTACGTGTTCATCAACTTGAACCTCGAAAGATCAAATGCTACATCTTGGTCCTTGAAAAATGCAATATTAAATCAAATTGGTTCTTAAGCTAACTAGATGATAACATGTTGTAAAATGAATATATCATGTATCATCACCTAACTTATGAAAGGACCAGTCTGATTCATAGTTATATTTTTCAAGGACCAATTTGAAACATTTGATTTTATTCAGAGACTAAATTGACACACACTAATCTTTCATCAAACATTAGTGGAGTTGATTATCAACGAAGATTAAAGAAAGACAAAAGTTCTTTCATCAGAGCATCCATCCCTACGGAAGAATTGCAAATTAAGCAATAGGGAGCAATTGCGGAGTAGTAGATATAGTATCTATCATCTTCATTTGACATACATGTTTTGAGAACCTCCAACACATCCTGGATCATCATCTCATAGCTGCTGATCAAGATAAGCATCTCTGGGTAATTTGGGTGCCATGGGTGATCCAACTGTTCCAAGATACCCAATTACATTCCCGGAAACATTCTTCAACCACGATGTGCTTCGTGTTAACCATCCATTCTGTGCTTGCTCTTGCATTTCTTGGTTGCTTTTCCTTTCTTCCTCTAGCAATATATCAATCCATCTCTTCGCCATAAAGGTTTTCACAGCCTCGACGCCTTGATTTACAATCTCCATTGGTGGTAATTCAATAGGATTCTGATCCAAGTTAAGCTTCGTCAAATTTTCAAGGCGACCAAATGTATCAGGAAGTGCATGAATCTGATTGTTGCTGAGATCTAATTCTTTGAGGTTAGTCAAATCACCAAATGTCTCGGGTAGTTCTTTGAGGTCACTGAAGTTACTGCTCAGGTTGAGAACTTCCAGATTGGTGAGTCTCCCGATTGCAATGGGAAGTCCATGTAGCTCATTAAAGTGAGCATCCAGATAGCGCAGCGACTTCAACTCACAGATAGATGAGGGTAGAGATCGAATCTTGTTCAGTTGAATCATGAGTTTCTTTAAGTTTGGCAATTCATATCCAATGTTCGTTGGCAAATATGTCAGACTGTTAAAGCTCACATCCAGCTCCACCAATGACCTGATTGTGCAATGAAGAACAGATTTGATCAACAAGATCTATAGCATGCTTATGGGGTAAGTTTTTATAACACTTGGATGAGATTGTATAAGGATTTTAAAGGGAATCACAAAAATGATGAGATTCTGCAATTGCTCAAAACTGGTGACATTCAATAACAATTGAAAAGATTGCTCTTTTGAAATTTTCAGATACCTGCATTGACAGATGGGATCAGGAAGGGCACTCAGTTTATTTCCAGAGATATTGAGAAATTTCAGTTTTTGCAATAATCCGATTGAATCTGGAAGTGATGTCAAAAGGTTTGAAGATAGGTTAAGCTCCTCCAGGTTTTGCAATCCAGCTATCGAGTCGGGAATTGTCTGTTTAGTTTCCCAGAACATGTTAGTGTAAAATAACAGTCGCAATCAAGACTTTTTACACCGAGTGTCGTGCATACACTTCAAACGATGCCATTATGTACTGTTATAAATCATGTCTATAAAACAGCTGTTTAAATCCAATACATTCTTAATAGAAAGAGAAGAAAGAGAAATCATAAGAAAAGCTATACACAACTAAAGTAAATAAGAACCTGTAAGTTGCAATTAAGATTTAAGTCTGTAGGTTTGGGAAATAACAGTGGAAATGAACATCAGTGTTCATCATCCATTTTAATGCTTGAGCTAAATATATGCTAAAGACAGGTCACATTTCTATGCAAAATGATACAATATTTGCTTGCATAAGTATTAAGTAATTCATTTTCTTAACTACCTCATCATTTATCAATCACTAGTTATGTGCATATCTAGTAATTCAGAAGTCAACAACTACCAAACCAAACTATTTCTCTTTGCAACTTAGCTTAAGGTTCACATTGAAAGGCTTCACTCTCCGGACTTTACCAAAGAAGCAATAAAGCTCATTCAACATCACCTCTGCTTACTCTCTCATTGATCTTACGCCCACTCCAAATCGAAATGATTCAAATGAAGCTCTCACACAGTACATCCATCGCATAATGCACATTATTTTCATCAATAAAAGCATACTACCACACCTCATCAAAATCAAATTCATAAAACTCAGTAGAATTTCACAGAATGCATTCTAGTCTAGAATACCAATTAGGTGGAAAATCTCATGCCGTTGTCAGTGAAGATGATAGTTAGGAGACCGTAGATGACAATTTAGTCAAATATATTAAATCATCTACGAGTTCTCAACTATCAACTCTGCTTCTGAGTCTCCACCATCCAATTATGTATTGCCATGTCGTGTCAATACGAATATTGCACTCTTAATTAATTTTATTCTTCTTCTTCCCCCTTTGAATTTCATGTTATCTATTGCACTGGCCTTCATCTAACTTTCTTGATCATACACAAAAGAATCAAATATTGAAACAAAATAAATAAATAAATAAATTCATTCAATCGTATGAATCTTACCGAAAGCTGATTGGCGGATGCATCAAGCACCACAAGGCCGGAAATCCTCCCAAACGCCTCCGGCAACAACCGCAACCGCCGGCCAGAAAGATCCACCCTCTCCATCCCTTTCCCGTAAGCTTCCTGCAGTATTTCCGCAACCTCTTCGTTCAGCTCATCACCAGCAGCAGCAACACCGGCGTCATCGGCGGCATCTCCGGCACCGCCGTAGATCCTAACGAGTCGCTTCTCGGCGTCAGCAAGAAGCCTCTCGTACGCATCGTGCATCTCATCGAGCTGTATGACCGACTTGACGACACGCCTCTCCTTCTCCGCTTCCTCCCTGCACTTGAGCTCCCTCTCGGCCTGCCGGGCCCGCCAAGTGTGGATATCCACGTCAGCGGGCCTGGGCTCCAGAACGATCTCCTCCAGCTGGCGTGACAGCCTGGCCTCCAGGTCAGCAAGGTCGGCCCTGGCGGCGTCGACTTCCTCGTGAGTAGGGCGGTCGCCAATTAGATTGAGAACCGATCGGGCCTGAGCGACGTCGGAGATTGCACGGCCCATGGAGGCGAGGAGGTTAGCGTCGTCAAGGTTGGGCATCTGGCCCAATAATTGTGTGCCGAGTGGGCCCACAGAAGAAGCAGCAGCAGCATCGGAGAGTGGAGGCGGCTGCTCGAGGTCGTCAAGGTTGTTATTGGAATCTGCGGCGGTTTTGGGAGTCAGAGAAGGGAGACGAGACATGACGTAAGAGAGGATTGGGAAGTTAGTTGGATTTGGATCCATCGATTTTCTTCTTCAATTCTTTTCTCTCAGTTTCTGAGTTTGAAGAAGTGAGTTGAGTCCAGTGTGTTTACTGTGTTGTGAATTGGGAATTCCGCTTCCCCTTCGTTTTCTTCTCTTATTATAATTGTTTTCTTTTTTATTATTTAAATTACTTAATGGCTGCCTTCTCACGCTTCTTTAATAATTTATTCTTTTAAAAATTATAAATTCATGGGTAAAGTACTAAATTGGTCCTAGGTTTGGGCGTAATTCTGTTTTGGTCCTTAAGGTTTAAAGTGTTCTATTTGAATCCAAAAAAGTTTTATTTAGTATCAATTTAGTCCCACAGTGAGGTGAAAATTAAATAATTAACAAAATGTCCTACATAACAACAGTTCAAAAACAAAATCGATAATCTGGAGAACAAGTACAAGCTCCAGAGGCACAAAATCAACCATTGATGCATCAATACATTTATTTATCATTTTCTTTAGTTTTATAGAAAATATTTTATTTATATTATAATAAAATAATAAATAAATGTATTGATATATCAATGATTGATTTTATGTCTCTAGAGCTTGTACTTGTTCTCCAGATTATCGATTTTGTTCTTGTACTGTTGTTATGTAGGACATTTTGTTAATTATTTAATTTTGACTTCAAATAAAACACTTTAAAACTTAAGGACCAAAACAGAATTACGGCCAAACCTAAGGACTATAATCTTTTTTTTAGAGATATATTCGCCTTACTATTCTGTAAAGCGTTTGGTGGAGAGATAGAGACGAAAAGACTGAGACTAAGAGACAGAAATTGAAATAAATCTCAGTATTCTATTTGGTGCAAAATAGAAGATAGAAATTAAAACAAAAATGAAACTCTAATTTAATTTGCATAAAGAGTAAAATTAGAATTAATTAATTGAAATTAGGATATTTTATATATAAAATGTTATTAAAGTTTCAATTTCCATCTCTACAAATTTTAGTCCCATCTCCACCTCTAAAAATTTTAGTCTCATGTGTCTTTATTTTTTGGAGATACTGAAATTTTGGAGACAGAGACAGAAATTTTAGTACCAGTCTCTGAACCAACAAACAAAATAATGATTCTCAATCTCTCGATCTCTGTGTCTCAGTATCTTAAAACAACAGCTACATAAACACAATATAGACTTCACTTTCTGATATTCCTATTCTTTTTTGTGCTAGGACGAAAACCAAACACATCCAAGATAAATGGATAATTGAATGAGATGCGATTATTTAAAGAGCATAGAATGAAAATAATATGATTTGAAACAAGCTTATCTTTTTGGCCGTGGGAACAAGCTTCTTTCATAATACGCCCCCTTGATAATTTTAAACATAATTCTGATCCAAAGAGAATAAGATAATACAATAATACAGATTGTCAATATCTTTGATATATTCACAATTTTGTATCCCTTATATATTAGAATTTAATCTTGATACACCGTAAAATAATTTTACGTGCATCAAATTACGTATGTCACATCAGCAAAAGTAAACAGATGTGATTGTACAATGTTATTAAATATTTTACAATCTCAGTGCATCAAAATTAAACTCTAAACTTTATATATTAAACTCGTTAGCCTTTATTATTATTATTATTATTTTTTCAGTGTTAGCATCATATATTTAATTAGGGAGTGCTAATGTCCATTAAAATTCTGAGACATTAACAAGATCTCTTTCTGAACCTGTTCAAATATTTCCTTCATTCTAATGGTAAACTTGGTTGATATGTTCCTATCTATCCTTTGCTGAAAATCAGAGCTCTTGAGCCACACAATTCCAATGTATATATCACACTTGCAACCACTTTCATCAATACCACATTTCTCAATTTCGTACCTAAAATTTATCTACAAAAGAGAGGGGAAAAAAAGATAATTGTAATCAGGTATCCTTTATGGAACAATTAAAAATATGTACAAAAAGATGAATACAGTTAGAACTTAGGATCGGTTTAGTAAAACTTATAGTTTTTGAAAAGAGCTTTTTGAAAACGGTAACATCTATATTTGGTAAATCAAACTAAAAACATTATTCAATACGCACAAGCAACAATAATTATATTTTGGTAAAATGACTTCTAAAATTAAAAAGAAAAAACATAATAGACATAAATAAAGGTAAATTTTAATATTTATTAATATTATATTAGACTTTTTTTAATTTTAATAAACATAAACAAACTTTAAAAATTACCTCCTTTTAGATGCTTTCGAAACCCACTTTAACTCTTAAAAATTACATGCAGAAGCACACGATCTTTTTTATTTACCAAAAACACAAAATGAAGAGTTTGTACTTTTTACTTCTCTAAAATGTTTTACCAAACCGAGTCTTAATTTCTATACATTCTTAGCCTAAAACTTTCTTAACATTCAATCAAATGTTCTATTTGAGATAATAAATGTGAAAATTAAATATCCTACTTACGTGACAACATCTGATTGGTTGCTAATGTAATTCAATCAGGTGTTGTCACGTAGATAGAAGTAGTTGCTTTTTAAGATCATAGATGTGATGATTAACTATTTGTCTACGTAGCGATATCTAATCGGCTAACAATGCATCAAAATTAAATTCATGTAATACAATTGTTTCCAAGTTTAGAATACATACATGGAAGTGATCAGCAAATGGGACACCATGAAGAGTCATAACCTCATTCACAATCCAACCTCCAGTGTCTGCATTTGGAAACTTCTGTTGTGTGCATGTGACATCGCCGCCGAAAACCGACATTTGACGATTGAATCTGTACGAAACGCGCCTTTCAAAGACGTCCGGCTTTATCGGCTCCCACGAAGTAGTTTCATAGTTCATACAACCTGCTCTCTGCATAATTCTATGTTCCAAGCTTCCTCCATCAAAAATTCCCATCATTGATCTCATCTGTGCAAAGAGTAACACAACAATTCGAAGTATCATCCAATCATGTAATGCCAAATCATCAAAAAGAAACTTTGATTATTACAATTATATACTGATATTGGATCAAGTTTGAAGTCATAAGAACAAAATCTTCTCTATCATCCTTCAATTTCATCAAATCAAAATACCATGCAAGTTATATGGTATTGTTTGTGGCACAAGCAATTGATGCTTACCTTGATTGGAAATTCTGCAGAATATATCTTGGATCCTTTTCCTTCATTGTCCATGACATATTCAGAGTCTTCAGGAATTACAAAGCGTTCTTCTTGTTCTTCATGCTCTTCCATAACTTGTTCTTTCTGGTAGGGCAGTGTTCTTGCTCTCCACAAGGCTCGAATCGTTCTTTTAACAAGGAACGGAAAAAGAAATGTTATTGGATAACTTCCCTAAGTTCAGTCTACATTACTAGAAACAGTTTCATGTCAATAATACCTGGAGGCCACACCGAACGATGCAAATGACTGAAAATGGAACCTAAGCCTTCCTTCTTCGTCTATAGACTTTGCGCCATGCCTTGCATCGATTCCTCGACCTTTCCGCAGAATTATGACCAGTATAGGGCTTCCTACTGATGCCCATGTTGGAGGATGAACTTGTATGTCCTCTATGTCTTCCCAAAGGAAGAAAAATTTGGTTTTATGTCCAAAAAGATTGGCATAAAACCCAAGAATCCTAGCTGAAAGAAACATCCTTCCCTGCAGTTACAAAAGTATTACATGTACAAATCCAGAGAAACTAACTCTAAAGATTTCCACTTATTATAATATCAAGGAGTATAGTAATATGTTAGTTCATCGGCACACGATTATTCTAACAATTCTTCAGTTTGAGGTATTACATATTTGGAAAGCGTTACTAAAACTCTAAAAGCATGCTCTTATGCTAACTACATACCTGTAAAGGCATTTTTCTCTTCAGGTAACATGTGAATTCTTTGATTAGAAATTCTTCTGGAGGCAAACCAAACAGTTTCTGGAATGTAGAATTTCGTTGAGGCGATTGAAGATTCAACTGCAATCCATCCATTATTAGTCACACATACAAGAAAGGATTCTCATGATCCATAACACCAAAAATGAGAAACCAATTCCTAGTTCTTATACCTTTCTTCCTACTTCCTTTTCCATTTTCTCCAAATATTCCTTAATCGTTTCGACTCCTTTATTATTGTCCAAGAAAATCCTCAGATGCAACTTCGATTGTGCGGACTTAGCGAGCTTTCCTTCAAGCACAATCCACATGTCGGCCAATTCTGTCGATGTGTGCTTTAGAAAATTGATCTCGGCATGTCCTAGCGAAACATCCTGGTCAAATGGACCATCAAAATCGAAAACTTCCACATCTAAAACCGATGGTGGTTCTTCCATAGCATCAAACTCTAATATCTCTGCATAAATTTGAACAAAAAACCAATAGAGAAACACTGGTAAAAATATACTCATCTAGAAAGGAAAAATTTCATGCATGTAATAAGTACCAAGTTAATGCAAACCATTCCATTGAGGATCAGATGTTTGAAGCTTCACTGAGCTTGACCTTGTTTGTCCATTGCAGGTTAAAATTACATAGGGGTCCGACAACCCTGTGGACTCCAAGGATGCCAAGTCGACCGCCTCAATTAAAGCCACTGTAACAACCCAACCATCCCCATTGGCTTTTAGGCCATGATCAGTTCCTGTTACAACAAATTAGATCAATAGTTAAACCTTCATAGCAAATCAATTAGTAGTGATAACTGATAACAAGCATGACAACAAGGTTATCAAACTCTCGAGTTAACTCCTATACTTCATAAAAGTAGTTTCAAACAATGTGCTTACCCATCTGAAATCTAGCCTGCACAAAGTGAACAACCATATTGTAAACGCGATGCAACTGAATGATCAAAATTGCACTTGTAACAAGCTCTCCAAAGCTATCTGGCAATTCAAGTCCCTTGAATTCCAAGCCGCGAGGTTCCCTCGGACTGCACCGCGAAATATGCAGCAAAACATATAACAACATAAACAAAGTGGAAACTACCGTGAAATTCAAAAAGTATTTGATTGCCATCCACCAATTCCAAGGGTCCTCTGTCTGCAAAGTTGCCAACACATGTTCCTTGTCTGATAAGTCTGCCAAATCTAGCACCTTGAAATTTCGAGCGAGTAGGTCGGAGAACTGATCAAAACTCTCCTTCAATCCTTGTCTAGTTCCCCCTTCTATCATTCCTTTCATCATTGTGCTCTGCAGGAACATCATGCCCCATGATATCACAAGATGTGACGATTTCTCTCCAGAAGATAATTCGCCACCCGGCATTATCTTGTAAAGCAATTCAACCCGAAATGTGCTCCCATATGGAACCTCAGGTGTGCTTACACTAACAAGTACTGCAAATTCATCCTTACTCACTCTAACATAGCTTTGCTCTTCAGTGGCATTAACAGCCTTAACTAGCTTCGAAGCTGCTTTTGTATACGAAACAACTCGCATTAAACAAGATGTGTCCCCATGTTTCCATGTCCAAGGCCCTTCTTGCATATTTGTTGTCCCCTGCAGTTCTGCCAAATCTTTCCTAAACTGTGAATTCGGTGCGAAAAGAAATGCATTGAGATCATATGGAGATACTACATAAACCTGATCCACCAGAACACCGCCCGGCAAGTTATCTGGCATCTCCTGTTTGTTATCTCCGGATTCCATTAGTGCAATTGCCTCTTCAAAGCTACAAGGAGAAGATAAACCTTCTACAAAATCTTCAGAATCAGATAAAATAGTGGATGTTTCGGGAGAATCCTCAGCTTTTGATGAACTTCCATCTTTCTTGTTGAAGATCCTATCTAAACGGTTAGCAATAACCTTCAGCAACTTTTTAGTTTCACCCATTTTGTTAGATGAAATTTGTGGAGATTCCAAGTCTTTTGAGTCTTCAGTTGCAACACTCAAGTTTTGTGAATGTGTGTGGTTGAAATGGCTTTTACTATGAAGAGATATGGTAAGTAGAATTTTCCCTGATTATATAACACATTAAGCTGAAAATCAGTTTGATATGTTTAATCTGTGAGGAACCAAAACAATAAACAATATAAAAATTAAAATAAGATAAGAATGTGAAATGCAGCTCATGGTTTTTTCATGCAGATATATGTCATTATCTCTTCTCCAATACAATTCCAATAGTTGAAATTCTAGACATGGCATGAAAAATATGAACCATAAGACTAAAAGGGAGCACAGGGTGAAAGTTAACAAAGATCACTGCTCTAGTTTTGTTTAACACTACAGTAATATAGCTTCAACATACTTACAATCTCCAAATACATAAGAAAATTCGCATAAACCAAATGCATAAGAAAATTGCAGATAGTTTACAATCTCCACCCCATTGCTTCCATGCCTTAGTTTTTCAAAGATATTTGAAGCACAGAAACAGAAGTTTTGTTGTTTCTGTCTCAAATACAGTATCTAAATGCAGTCTTATAACTCAATGTAGAGAAACAAAATTTGGCACATTCATAACTTAATCTATTCATAACTAACATAATAAGTTACACGGAGTTATAATAAGTTATGAACATATCAATGTCTATGCAAGTAACATATATTGTGAAGGGAACAAACCGCAATATTTGTTGAAAAATTTCCCACTATTAGGACTTTGAAGATTGAACCAAGTTGGGGGCAAGGTTTGTTTATCAGCAGAAGCAATAGAACCAACAAGAACCCTCACTTCACCAACCACAAGTTCCACAGAACCACCATTGATGACCCTTGATTCATCACCACCACCATGATGAGTATTACTAACAACAGAGACAAGAAGCACTTGCTCCAAATCATGCACCTTCAAAGCAAACTCCTCATTCCAAATTGGGTTGCAAGTGTTCCTCACTATCCTTGTAGTCTTAGACTTCAACTTCCCAAGCTTGAGCTTCACATAAGACTCATTCACTGGAAGATCTTTTGCTTCCAATACACAAACACACAACCTCCCCATAATATCTTATTATATTATATTATCATATTGTATTGTATTGTATACATCAAAATTCAAAAGCTTGAAACTTTACAACTTGCAAGGCATATAAACCATAAAGCAAATAGCATAGGGAAGCTTAATTGGACAAAAGGGTTTGATGGGGTTTCAGTGTTTGTAAAAAAGATTGGTTTTTTGATTCGGTGAAGTGGTGGGAAGGAAGGAGGGAATCTTGGGGTGGAAGCCATGAGAGAGAAGAACTCGTGTACAATGAAGGGAAATGACACGTTTTGTTTGAGAATTGAGAAAGTGAGTTACTTCAAGTTTAGGCCAAAAAATGGAAGCTCCTTGTTAGACATTTACTTATGTAAGATGGTTTCCTCGTTACTTGTTAAGACAAATGTTGCTTAAATAAGGTTTTGGTTTGATGGGGTTGCGGTGGGTGTCACAAAAGATGAAGTAGATAGAAGACAAAATGGGATAAGTGCAAGTCTTGTCATAGATTCTAATTTCTAATTGCTTTGATCATCATTCATCAAAGTACACAAAAAAAATAAAAATAAAAATAAAAATAAAGGGTTGGAAAGCAAGAACTTTCTCAGGTGAGGAACATTCAAAATTCCAAAACCAGAAGAGTTGAGAAAGATCTGAGGCAACCTTGTGTTTTTTCTAGATGGAAGAAAGAGAATTTTTGGGTATGCTTCAAAATTCAAATCTAAATTAATTGCTTTTGAATAAGTAACTGCTAAGTGCTAACTTCTAACCATACCCTTTGTTCAAAAAGCAATACTTTTTTAATAAATAATTTATTATATTTGTTAAAATATATTATAATCAACTAGTATTTATTATGCCAATGAATTATAGTTCAAATGACATAGTTTTTCCATACTTAATTAAGAGGTTGCGGGTTCGAATCTCCTATCTTTGATAAAAAAAAAAACTA
>NC_029787.2:1401056-1408484 GCF_000816755.2 Arachis ipaensis | reverse complement strand
CATAACTATTTTAATAATTTGTATATATGAGTTGTTTTTTTTTTTAATTTGACATTTTAATTAAGTTTCTGTCTAAATAGTAGAAAAGTGGCAAACTAAATATTTTCTATAAAGATTAGTCTATTCCTCTAAATTGATATTAAATCTAGAGTTGTACATGGATCAGATAATATTCGCATAACCGCGGTAATTATCCGCATCCGATTCGAATTTTGCGGATATTATCCGATCCACACTATGATAGGATCGAATTGCGGATTTAGCAGTGATATTCGCGAATTCGATCTGCAAATCCGCATATCTGCATGTTTCATATAAATAGCATAGTTTAAAAAAGTAAACCCTCATGTAATATGAATTTTAGTATGTTATTTTATGAATTTTATGATATCTTGTTTTAATTTTTTATATTGTACTTCAACTTAGAATAATTAAACTTAAATCTTGTGTTATTATTTTAAAGAAAAGTCTAGAGGGCCAGCAATTTTATTAAATTTTGGCCAGCATGTAACCAGTAGAAAAAAGTGAGTCATTGGATGAAATCTCACACCATTGATATCATCATTGATGGCTATTTGATGTCTATAAATCACAAAAGTTACTGTCTCCCTAGCACTCCTTTTTTTTTATTCAAGAAAACTTTTATTGATAATATTTTAGGAGTAAATATACTCAAACAGGTGAAAAATGAATTTTATGGATATTTTTTTGTAAAAATAGCCAAATAGAATCTTAAAATAGTTTTTTTTTAATTATGCAGATATACCCGATATCCGATCCGATCTGATCCGCATATCGGATCGGATCAGATCTGACCTGAAAAAATGCGGATATCATATCCGATCCGATTCAATGAGTACAGTGCGAATCGGATAGAATTTTAGATTATATCCAATCCGATTCGATCTTATCTGATTCGTGTACAGTCCTAATTAGATCAGTTAGTTAACAAAAGGGTGATGAAAGTAGTCCTTTGGCTTAAGTATAAATATATAGAAATAGTGTAGAGGTACCAAAATATGTAGTTTAGCTATTACCAAAGGTACATTAGTTTAATATTCTGTATTATAATAAATACATCAACTATCATATGACACACAAAAAATTAGTTACATTAATTATATTTTATATGTTTAATTTTTTAATTTAAAATTAAAAATTTTAATAAAATAAAAATAATTTCAAACGGATTGGTGTTGCTTAAAAAAAATATATAACATTAGAGTGAAAATAACACCAAAAAATGCTGGTCTTTTTGGTATTAGAACAGGGCTTAAAAGCCCAACACAAAAAATTTCTTAAGCGGAAACTTTTAGTCTGAAGTTTTTATATTAGAAATGGGCCAATGTCCAAAAAGAAAGAGAAGAAAACATTTTATCCAAAAAAAAGAGACCAAAAGAAAATATTTTTAAAAATAATAATAAAAAGAAGAGAGAGAGAGAGAGAGGATGATGCAGTTTCCGGCGTATATGACTCAGTATCCGTTATCGGGCGGATTAATTTCGTAAATGAATAGTTTTTAGATTCTAAATTGTTGACAATGTCAATGATAAGTGATAACGGAAGCAATTAGATTTGTATGATTCTGCATTTGAATTAGGAATTTGGATGATTTGGTTGTTAATTCATAAATTAGGGTGCAATAGGAATTACATGTATGCTTTAGGTTCTGACTTCTGAAGATTATTTATTTATATATGAAATTTATGTCTGATTGTATGCTATGAATTATGATGCTCTTTTGCCACATTAGCATTTACCTATTTGCTTCAATTTGGCTCTTTTATTTACCTATAGACTATGCTTTAGTTTTGATTATTTTGATATTTGAATTAGTTCTTAGATATGTGTAGTATTAGTGGTAAGTCACCCACACTCATTGTGTATTATCAATTTAAGTATGGTATGAACCAATGCAGTGCATACTATACTGCCAAGTATTCATGAATGTGTTAAGTCTGGTAATGCAATCGATTTTTGTTAGTTGTATATTAACACAAATAGAATGCCAATTTTGAGAATATTAATTCTATGTATCCATCCTTACATCTCCTACTACTGATGGGGTGACCGCCGGTTTCGGCATGTTGGGCCATATCATTATTGCCTAACCCAATGCTTACATTGCATTTGCGGAGAATTGTTACAGAGATAATATCTATTGGGTATCTTATCTGTATTCCGCATATCATACGTATATGCCAGAATTTGAAATAAGAATCTCGTGCTTCCATAATTGATAGATCTTTTCCTTGAAAAGATAAATGACATGTTCTGAGGTTAAATGGGCATCAAGGTACAGGGGAGTTTCTTCTTTTTGTTTTTTCTCTCTGGTGTCTTACTCGACGACTCATCCTTAAACGCACTTTACTAAGCAAAGAGTGATGCACTTCTTGTTTATTAAACAAATCTTAGCTCTTCATTTATTATAATTTATATCAATAGTTCAAATTTAGAATTTAGGATTTAGGGTTATGATTTAGAGTTTAGGTTTATAGCTTAGGATTTAGGCTTTAGGGTGTTTTATTTTTGTTTTATCTTTAATAGCAAGTAAATTTTCATTGAGCGCTACGCTTCTGATTTTCTCCAAAATGGATTAGCATTTGTCGTCTTACTCATCATTCATATCAATGTTCAGTGCAATGAAATCAGGAAGATGAACAGCAACCTGGTTGTGATTGGGAAGACAACTAACGAGAACGATAAAGAAGACTTTGACAATGATGCTGATGATGATGACGCGGACAATGCTGACGAATCAGAGGGTGAAGAATTCGAGCAAGAAACCGGTTGAAGATCATGTTTGCATTTCATCAATGTTGATTGGACCCGAACAAATCATTGTACCAAGAAGTGGATCACATTCATATCATACTTTCTGCTATGTTTTTAGAGAATGGGTTAAAAATTTACCAAGTTGGACTTCTTGTTTGATGCACTAAGAGTAAGAAGTTCAGTGTAGATTTAATTGGGGTTTTTGATATTAGATTATGTTAAGATTTAAGCCCTTAGAATTATCTTGGTGCATGCATCATAGCATTGTCTATATTTATATGCTCTTTCTTATGCTTAATCAAACACCAATGAACTGAGAATACTGAAGTAGCATACTTGTTCTACTATTGATTAAAGTAATAAAATAAAAGATTAATTCCCATTGAGTTTATAATTTTTAAGATGTGTGATTCTTTTTTTTTTTTTTTTTTTTATCAATTTTCTCACTTATAAAAGAAAAGTAATCCTATAAAATTTGATTAGTCTAATGGTTAGTTTACTAGTTCGCTTAAGCAAGTGCTAGAGATTCAAATTCTGCCTTATGCATACTGCAATCTATTAGTCATTGATCTGTCACTTTGGGGATTACTCGAAAAATCAAAGTACCTAAACTACACGGCTGTGTAGGCTTACTTCACCCTACCTTGTTTGGATAAGTTTGCGCTTTTTTAAAACCAAACCATCTTCCCATACTAGTCCATTTCGTAATTTTAAAATGGAATGGTGCAAAAACAAACTGAGAAGGTTGTTTTGAGGGAAGCTCCTTGTTTTGAATATTTGATATTTCAAACTAATCCTTTTGCCATTGTTGTCCTTACTATGATGGAGTTGCTATGATTTTTGTTATTTTTATTTATTTGACAAGAATCCTTTCGGGTAAGAACGAAATCAAAAGAAACACTTAATTGTTCCCTTTGGTATCTCATTCATGTTTTGGTCTTTTTCTTCAAAAGAAAAAAAAATTCATCTTATATATATACAAAATTAAAAAGACTTGTCAACTTGACTAATTTTATATTGATTATTTTCTCACACATGAACAATAATAAAAATAAATAAGTATGTTAATACCTATTAATCTACTAGTGATAGTAGAATTTAGATGTCAATTTAATCAAGACTAAATAAATAAATAAATACTAAATAAAACATGGAGAAGACAATTCAATCGTTAAATGTGATTTGTGAACACACATTTGACATTTTGGATATGAACTATGAAGCAATGCTGAATAGACTTGGGTTTAACTTATTAGGCCTTCCCATAAGGGTTCAGGCACCCATGCTTCCACGTATTAACTCAAAAACTGAAAGGATCAACATCTCCACACAAAAGGATATATCTCCTCCATTGTAAACAATAGCCTCAAGATCAATAATAGTTTCACATTGAGAGAAATATCCAATATATCCATTTGACTCCACAAGCCAACTTAATAATAATAATAATAATAATAATAATAATAATAATAAATTTGAAAAGTAATAGTCATATGAATTTCATAAAAATGATTTAAAATTTGGTCACCTCTATTGACGTGCCTTTCATTATAATGCTTGCTATACTTATAAAAATAACTAAATTCTTATCTCAAATAAACATACACATATGACATAATTTTATGTGTGTAAGTATCAATATTTAGCTTACTAATTTAGCCATTAAAATTAATTTTATACTAAATATTAATAACTAGAATAAATTATTATTCATAAACTCAATTAAAATCTTAATAAAAATATATATCCAATTATTCTTTAAAATTTAAATAGTGAGATATGGTATTATTATTAATTAAAAGAAAAATTGAACACAATGAATAATAGTAGCTCCTTGAGGGTGTTGTCATGAGTAGCAAAAGGAAGACGATTTAATAGATAATCTAAGTATGATGACCATAGCGATCATAGACGTCTCTTTAAAATTAATATATTAGAAGAGTATTAAATAATTAAGTAAATACCTTTATGTACAGAGTATTCTAATCACATCATTAAAATATTTAATAAATTTATCCGAAAGTCCTGCACGGAAGAATAACTAAGCCAAAAATCCTCCCCTCTTCGTGGAAAGTAAAAATAATGTATTCCCACATGTGCCCTTGTGTTTTTTTTTTATTTTATTTATTTTAGGTACTTGGTCCTTGAGATCCCTTGTGGAAAGAAATAGTATATTTTCTTTCACCGCTCTCCCTTGAATTGTTGGCTTGTTGGGCCTTAGCAAAACTCAATGTGTAATTTATAACAAAAGCTTATTTTGGAGCCTCTGAATCCCAATAGCTTGGTTACTTTCGTCAATTCCGATATCTTTCTTTATCCGGAAAACATGGAGGGGTTATGTTCATGTTCCTTCTTCAATGCTTTCTCCATGATTTGATTTATTTATAGTCCAATCTTTATAAAAGAGTAGGGGTAGATTTAACTATTTAAGTGTGAACCCACCAAAGGAATATGCCCCAGCAATGATAATGCAGTTGAGGTCAAGTTGTCAAGTAACCCACCCTTGCTGACTTACTCCACCGGGCACCACCTCCACTATTCATTTCGTTCATCAATTTCATCATTAACTAATACCAATTTTTTTAATTTATTATCTCACAAAATTTATATCTTATTCTAATCCAAAATTATAAGCTTATGGTATCTTGATGGCTGGTGTGGTGTCCACATTGATTCCCTGTGTGTCTTTTTATGCATTTTTTTAAAGTTCCATAATCTACTAAGCTTGCAGCTGTGGGACAAGTTGCCCTAACAATTTCTTGAAGGTTCAATCCTCTTTTGTCCTCTTCCCAAACGCCACAAGCATCAATATCCGCCCCTTCAAACACACCAAACGCGATTATTGACCTGCAAATTGCAACGAATATTAACATAATCAGTTCACAAACAACGATAATCACAGAAACAATAAATTAAATACTTGAAACAAATAAACTAAACAAAAGCAAACAAAAATCACATGATTAAACGAACGGAATAATTGCATTTAGTTGAGGAAAAGCTTACCGGTAAATAATCAAATAATGAATTCACATCAACGAGCGTCGTTAAACGGAAGGAAAACCACCAAAAGCGGAACGCATAGGACACGTCACAAAAAATTGTGTCCGAATTAGATGGCTGTTTACGGTTACGGTAACGGACCCCTGACTGGTTCAGGGACAAATAATAGTTCCAAAGCCAATGAAGCCCAAGGAAGAAAAGAACTGAAGCTCGTTTAAAAAATTAGAACCTCAACCAGATCCAAAATTTTATCAAACTTAAAACTAAATAAAATTCTTCTTAACTCATCTCTCTCTATGTTTTCCTCTTTTCATTCATTTTTTTCCCTAATTTTTCTCGAGTCCTTTGGTATTTTTCATCATCATCGTCATATATATTGAAGAATCAGGTTCGTATTTGGATATTGTTCCTTAATCCTTGTATTTACTGTGCATAACTCTAAAGCTTCCGCTTCAATGGCAGTAATTACTGAAGCGAGATCCGTAATAAAGAAACCTAGGGCTTCCTTCTAGCTGGCCGTTGTAGCAACACGCTTTCGCCGATCCGTTACGGATCGGGACAGGACGGCTTTGGCGGACGACGCGATACGCCGCCACATGCGGCAGCGATTCTGCGGAGGTGTACGGAGATCTTGCTGGCGAGTGACTGGCGCTGGATGAAGCAGAGGAAGACAACGACGGAGACGACGTCGCCGGAGAAACCTTCTTAGACGATTTTGGCGGAAACAGCACGGCTCTGATCTTCAACGGATGAGGTAGTTTCGACGAAGCGCGGTCATATTCTTCGATTATGTGCGTCAGATCTTCGTCGTTGGTGACGGAGATCAAGGTTTCTAAGTCTCCGTTCGGCAATTGACACCGTAACGTCACAGACGAACCGCACAACTCTCCTAGCTTTACCAACAAGTCTGCACAACGCGAAACAGAAACAGTTAACTAACAATCATAGAAAAAAAAAAGACG
Organism: Arachis ipaensis; assembly: GCF_000816755.2. NCBI lineage: Eukaryota > Viridiplantae > Streptophyta > Magnoliopsida > Fabales > Fabaceae > Arachis > Arachis ipaensis. The sequence goes on along the minus strand of NC_029787.2, from coordinate 1,401,744 downwards.
AACACTGAAATTTGAGAGAGAAACAACGCTAGAAAACGAACCTGAGAAGCAAATGGAACGGTCCACGGTGAGGACTCTGGTGTGGCCACCGATGTAACGGAGCTCGCCGTCGGTAGCGCGTGGGAGGATCTTGCCGCCGTAGCTGCAGAGGAGCTTAATCGTACGGCCAGGACTCGTTTCCATGGCTTGCTACTCAGTTAGTTGGGAAACAGAAGAAGCTTAGAAGATTCTAGAAACAGAAAACTGAGAAGAACCTTTTTAGAAGAGAAGAGAGGAAGAGAAGGAAGCTTTTGTGTTCCTCTGGCTTTAGAGGGTTGGAGGCTTGGTGCTTGAAAACCCTGGGAAGTGATTTTGAGGTTAATTTATAGGGCCAGGAAAGCGAGGGAAGCCCACGCGTTTTGGCGTTATGCTTGTTGAGGCCCGCCATGTGGCGCCCACAAATTGATACTCAGCTTATTTACACCCTAAACTGCCTACTATTATTATGTCGAAATTTCCAGAAACAAATTATCAAAAAATTAGTAAAATAACAAAATATTTTTTTTTTTACCAAAGATATGAGACTCGAACTCGCAATTTTTTAATTGAGTATGGAGAGACTATGTCATTTGAGCTATTACTCATTGACAAAATATTAAAATAATTACCATTGAATTTATAAGTTTTATTATAAAATTTTACTATCTTA
>NC_029787.2:1399485-1401050 GCF_000816755.2 Arachis ipaensis | reverse complement strand
GATTAAATGCGGGACATCAAGGCCGAAAACAAACAACTAATTAAATAGAGGTCTTTGTCTCTATGAAGGAAAATAATTAACCCTAAATTTAGAATCACTTTTTTAGCTTAAATATCAATTAATTCTTACATACACAATTCGTTGTATAAAAATAGTTATAAATTTAAGTGATTATTAAAATGATTGTAATCTTTTGAATATTTCCAAACACAATCCAAATCTTATTGGAATTTAGTTTTCTTCTTTAATTTGAGCTCAAAAAATGTACATGTGATTTTTTTGAAAATATTAAAAATTTAAATAAATTAATAAAAATTTCATTATTACAGAAATAAAGTGGAGCCATTTAATAGTGTGCAATATTATAGTTTATAAGCTAAACATTTATATTTTTATCGGAAAAAATATTTTGATCAATTTCTCTTTATTACCCACATATATATATATCACATTATAGTGGTTATTATTATAGTTGTTATGACTATATAATTTTAGTAACATTTAAACAATTAGACTTGGTTTTGTGACCACAAATGTCCTATAAAACCTATGACTTACGACAAATTCTTTACAAAAACATGATTATTAGGCAATATTCTATTGGCACGTTAGGTTGAAAATGATTCTGCTTGAAAGAATATAATCACCACATTCTATTTCCTTTCTGAAAAAGAAAATAATGTGAATTTTACAGGTGTGTTTTCCTCCAGCAGAACATGTGATATATGGAGTGGATAATTCTACCACTAATCTTTTTAGATGTTAACCGAATTTTAGTATAATACTTAATTATTAAATTTTATGATATTTTTTTAAATTTTGAGATAACAATTTACAAAAAGAGAAAGTATAGGGAGTTAATGGAGTATCTGTACAATACAATACGTACAATGGAGGTTTAGGGATATTTGATTTAGTAGGATATCAGATGTTTATTATCCCTGGTACTGGATGGTTATTCTGGATAGTATGGGTGTATTGTGCTTAAGAAATTAGTAGTATTTTATTTATTTTTTAATTTATATTAAGCCAAATAAATAATCCACTGTACACATTGTACAAATACACCGTTGGCTCCCTAGCGAAATTCTTACAAAAAACATAGTGTATTTTTAATATTTAAATATACAATACGCAAAGAACATAATGTTAATACACAAAAATTATATTATCATGCTTTCAAAAATTTTTAAAATATCATAAAATTTAATAATTGAATATTACACTAACANNNGTTCTTGTACTTTTTTAAAAGGAAAAACCAAAAACCTTTTAAATAAGTTATATTATCTATTTAAGAGTAACAACAATATTCCTTTCCTTTAATATAAGGATGTTATTTTAATGGTATATATATCCCCTATATATAACTCCATATATTCGTATAAACAATTAGGTTAGATTAGATGCATTTGAAAATTCAAATTAAACCTTCAATAATTGAAAAAGTCAATGATACATGTCTATCATTATGTTTAACATTTTATAAATAAAAAACAACTTCAACAAATACTATTTGAGTATTTTTATAATATAATAATAAATTTTTTTATAAATAAAAAAAT
>NC_029787.2:1390511-1399451 GCF_000816755.2 Arachis ipaensis | reverse complement strand
TATATCTGTTTTGTTTGTATATAAAATTATTTTTGTAAAATTATTGCTGAATTGATCTTAAATTTTTTAAAAATTAATTGTCAAAGTTATATTTAATAAAACAGTTCCGCTACGTTACCAACAGCATATCTGCCAACTCTTATTTATAATTGTATTTCATGGAAGTGTGTTCGTGGATGTGTATAATAAAAATGTCTTTTTTATAACTGTGTTTAATAGAAGTGTCTTTATAGATATATTTTCTGAATGTGTCTTTTTATATATGTATTTAAAATATATTAATTATTAGACACATTCACGAACACACTTCCATGAAACACAATTATAAATAAGAGTTGGCAGAAATTGGCAGATAATATGTTGGTACCCTATACTTTTCCTTAATAAAAATAAAAATAAGAAACTTGCAAGTTGGAAATTGCAACACGTGTAACTGGCTGGGCCCCACATTCCGCCGTCTAAGGTTGTCCAGCCCCTCACTCAATTTCAGTTTCAGATAAAAATATTTTATCCTTAAAAAAATTAAAATTTTCTTATCTTATATTTTTAAAAAATATACATTATTGTTAAATTGTACTATTGTTGCAATGATTTGTTCCTATAGTGGTGAGCAAGTGGAGAGCATAGGATTTGCCACGCATGCATATGCCACGTGTAAAATTATGTGCATTGCACTTGCACAACCCACAATTTATGTGAAGATATATACATACATTTTCCCAAGATCTAAAATTATTTGTGACCTAGGAAACTGTATCTGAAACTCCCATAATGTTGTCTCATTCTCTATACTGTTGTTAAATCCTAGGACAAAGGTGGTTATATATTGAAAAAAAAATTAAAATAACCCGACAATTACTTTCAAATACAAGGAGATTTTTGACAAAAAATTTTAATTTGATCATTGATAATTACCTCGAAAGGATAATAAGGTCTCTGTACAAAAAAAAAATCAATGTTGTTTTTTTTTGACACAAAAGCTAATCAATCCCAAAAAAATATCAAAAAATGGATTGGATATTTTTTTTTAGGGATTTCGTTGTCCTTTCGAGATAATTATCAGAGTCCAATGAGGTATTCACTTTTATATATTTAATTTGTTCATTTTGCTAACTATAAGGTTTCAAACCCCTTATCCAAAAACATTATCCCAAAAGCTCTTAACTTCTAACTTCTTATCCAAAATATAATTGAATCAAGGGAATAAAAAAGTGACAGGCTGAGAGCTTTTAACTTTGTGCCACAACAAGGAGAATATAATATATATAATATAAGATATTTATTTGTTGCTTATTGACATTACTTTCAAGATTTTGTTTGTATTCATAGCGGTCACTAACATTTTAGTGTAAGAATTGAATACTACCACTGAATCAGAATTATGGTTTGTGTTAGTTTATGAAGGATACTTGGAAATATCTTGTATCTTTTGTTTGTGTTAATATAATTTCTATTTAGATAAAGTATGGTTTAATATAATGATGTGTAAGCAATATAATAATACATCACATCTTATGTTTGGAATTGAAATTGGATGGAATGGGACACATCCGAGAAGCAAATCAAGTATACAAATAATCATGAATAATTAAATAGTCTGGTTTTGGATTTTGTGTTTAATCTTATCCACTTCAGTGATTTTGTACAAGGGCTAAAGATTTCACTTGCTATTTGCCAATGTATTTGATGAAAAGACATTGATTTCCCATTTTGATCGCCCATGGACATGCATGAATCAGACACAAACTCTGTTGAAAACGACATGAGAGACAATAATGTATGTGTAAGAGAAAAGTATTATACTCTTCAATAATAAAAATAACTTATCAATAACTATGTGGTTAGTCTTGCTGAAAGTTTGAATTTCATTTCAGGTATAAAAAATATTGTATTTCTTGTAAGTTTTAATATGCTAAAATAGTTTTTGTATGTACTTATTTCGAGACGTTACTTTAGATGGATAAAAATAAATGGACTTAAAAGAATTCGTCGTTGACCAATGAGTTATTGCATGCATAAGATGGTATGGTGAGAAAGTCTAGGGGGCTAGCAACTTTTATGTTTTGTGGCCAGCACTTAACCATCAAAAGAAAAGTGAGTGATTTTTCATCATTGGATGGCTAATTGATGTAATCTCACACCATTAAAAACATTATTGATGGCCAATTAATGGTTACAAAACACAAAAATTACTGACCCCTAACACTCATCTTTCGAATTCTATAATTGTTTAAGCGAATGAATGAGGTGACCACTCCCCTGACTCAAGTCTGTTAAATTATACTCGATTTTTGTAGATGTCTTTGGCAACTTGTTCAGACCCGAAGTCAGCCCAAAATCTCTTGGGTAATGTAGCAAGGGGGGACTTGGGCCTCCTTCATCTTGGGCTTGGTAGAAATTGGAACAAACTCAAATCAAGTTTGTTCGTTAGTAGTTCTTAGGCAAGTTCTTCAACGGTGAGAAGAGCATAATGCATGTTGATGGACCTTGGGCCAATATGTAATTTAGATTTGAGAGTATAATCAAATAGTATGTTAATAGGCCCAGAATGGCCCATTAAAAATACACTCATATATCAAATTAATGAAATTACCGATTACTAAAAAGACCAATCATAAAAGCCCATAACACTCACATCCCATTCCTCTCTGGGCCCAAATTGTGAAACCAAAACTCACTCTTCCTCATTATTGTTGACAATAGATTTTTCAAAAAAAGAGTAATGACATTCAAGTTTTTTTTATGAAATTCAACCAAGTTAAACAATAATATTTAAAATAATATTAGTTATAATTATTAGATCAGTTTAATTAAATTTAATTAACAAAAAAATTTGAATATATAATATTATTTTTCGAATAAATAAAATAAATAAGCAAGTTCTGTTTAGTTAATAACCTGCTTTATAATTAACCGATCAGTTATACTGCCACGAGTTAAAAATGTTTTGGTGATTGACCTTACCATTAATAATCGTATTAAATAATTAGGGATGTACATGGACCGGACTATATCGGGTTTGGCTTAATCTAGACTCGACCCAAAATATAGATCGGGCCTAATTTTTAGATCTTAACTCGATCCTACACCCAATGAAACATACGTATCTTCGGATCGGGTGAAAACCGGATGAAAATCGGGTCTTTAGCATATAAAAATCACCTAATTTTCAACCATTATTTCACAATTCACATAGTAAAATTCACTTAAAAAGATATAACAAGAACTAACATTTCTCTAAAATTAAAGCATAACCATAATCAATACTAATATTGTCTAATAACACCAAATATTTAAATCAATACAAATAACGCAATATTATGCATTAGTCTAAAGTCTTATTCATTTTAAACATAAAAATTAACTTATAATCTTATAATGACTAATAACACAAAATATTAAGGTTTACAATATTTAAATTCCACATAAGAATAGCCATCATCCATCACTAATAACACAAAATATTAATTGTGTATGATGACGGACCACCGGGCCGAGTTCGGGTGCCGCGAGCTATAGCCCGGACCCGACCCGAAATAATAACCGGATCTATTTTTGAGACTCTTATCCGATCTTAGACCCGATAAAATCACACTAAATTAGTCCCTAAAGTGTTCGAGATCGAACCGGGTCTTTAGATCGGGCCGGGGCCATGTAGACCCCCTAATATTAATATTATATATTTTCTTGACATGAATTATTAATATTATTATAAGGTCAACTTGTCAGACATCTTTGAATTGTATATGTAATCAAATCACTAATTAAATTGCGTAATGGAATTGTTGAGCCATTTTAGAATTTTTTTATTCAAAGTTAGTTGAGGACAACGCATATAACAATTATTATATAACGCCATGCAATTTTTATATGATAATAATGCCGTAATTATATAACCTTACAAGTACACTATAGAGCAAGTTCTTTTTCTCTTTTCCTTTTCTTTTTTCTTTTTTTTTTAAATAATAATTTAAGTTATAATTCTCTTATTGGATAAGAATGCCATGCCATCGTCAGATTTGTCGTTACATGTTTCTTGTTCTACTTTTTAGTGACCACAGCAAGGTCCTATGATTGCCTTTTTAAATGATTCGAAATGAAATTAAAAAGATATATCGTGGTTTGTTTAAGTACAAAAAAATGTCACACTTTTAAGACTGTGTTTGTTTATAAAGACAGGACATTAAGACACAAAATCATATTTGATAAAGAAGGTATGAATAAAGACAGTGTATCCAGAGACAATGAATTAATATATTTTGTGTTCATCCGATAGAAAGGACACGGAGACACTAACAAGGAACATAACTTATTTTTTATTATTTTTGTTAATTTTTCATAATTATATTTTTCATCTCAAATTTTTTGAATGAAAAAAAATGTAAATAAATTAGATTTTCATAATTTGTTCTAGTTTATCACCAAATAGAATACAAGAACACAAAATTTTGTGTCTCTGTCCATCAGTGTCTTGTCCTGTCCTGTTCTCAAAAACAAACGCAGCCTTTAGTGAATTAATACTTAATTTGACTTTTAAAATTTAAAATCTTACTTAAATTGATTCCTAAAATTATAATTAACTCAATTCGGTCTTTAAAATTTATAATAATAATTTATGCTTCTGAACTGATTTTTGTAAATAATGTATTAATTTTGCGCATTAATTTGCTAAGATTTATACTATTTACCTAGATTTCATATGACTAAGACTTATTAGACCTCCTAAAAATTTGATTGTCTTCCTAATATCCTCACAACAACGATAATAACAAGTTTAATTTAAAAATTCTACAACTATGAGAGTAACAATCAAACTTCCAGAATTCTAATAAATCTTTGATCATATAAAATTTGTCTGAGGAATCTAAATAATAATAAGTTAATGTATTAAATTAATACATTTTTAACAGAAATTAGCTCAAAGATTAATGTAAGTTATGATTATAAATTTTGGAATCCAATTTGAGTCCATTGAATATTAATTGTGCTTTAGTATTTGAAGATGCAAGCATGAGTATTTTAATTTTTAAAATTTAAAATCCAATTTAATGCATGGAGTTGTAAAATAATATAGTGATAGGGGTAGTGTATTAGTTATTATTGAATTTGTCTCAATTTATGTTCATGTGTTAAGTATAATGCGAGATTATCTTAAGTGATGGTTAATGTAACACTAAAACAGAATAATTTTAAACTAATTCAATAAATTGACATATATGGAACTTTTACATTTTTTCATATAGTTTTCAATTTTTTAAAAAATAAAAAGGGCACATATTTTTACCTATATCTCTTTGTAGGTTTGCATATAAATCAACTTTTGTCTATGATTTTAACATTGTAAAAATAATAATGGAAGGTTAAAAAAATAAGGGCTAATAGTTAAATTAGTCCATGAAAGATAGATATTTTTTAAATTTGTTTTTGAAAGATTTTTTCAATTAAATTGGTCCTTCAAAAATTACGACTTAATCATATTTGTTCTTCAATTATTCCACTAACAGTTTTCGTCAATAATTAATAATGTGAAATGCTAATTGAAAATATACATAACACCTAACATGTTTAATTGAACGCTGACTAAATATATTTATGAAAATCCATCAATTTAGTTGTTAGGTTATATTAGGAATATGATTTATATATGTAATTGAAAAAATGTACTAAATTAATATATTTTTATAAATATATCTACTATCTAGTCAACATTCAATTAGATATGTCAAATATTACATTCATTATCAATTAACATTCTATATCATTAATTGTTCACAGAAATTGTTAATGAAGTGACCGAATGACAAATATGATTAATTTATAATTTTTAAAAGAGCAATGTGATTGAAAAAAAATATTTCAAAGAACAATTTAAAGAATGTTCCATTTTTTATGAATTTATTTAACTATTAACCCAAGAAAAAAATTTATAAAAAATGAATCGAGTATAATTATATGTGATATATAAGAAAACTATTATAACAAATAAGTAAAAAAAAAATTTATAAAATGGCATTCAAAACATAATTATAATGTGATAACACAAAAAATGTTTAAATTAAAATAAATGGTAAAGTATATTTTTTGTCCTTAAAATTTGGCAAAAGTTTTAAAAACATTTCTAAATTTTATTTTGTTTTAATTTTTTTCTAAAAGCTTTCGATTTGCATCAAATATACTCTTGACGCCTAAATTTTCAAAAAATTTAAGACTAATCTAACAATAATGCATGAAAATTATACTTGATTTGCTTGTGTTGGGGGTTGTTCTTATGAAATTGTTGTTAAATCCATTTTAAATTTTTTTGAAAAATTAGCCGTCAGGAGTATATTTGATGCAAATCGAAAACTTTTAAAACAAAATTAAAACAAAATAAAATTTATAGATATTTTTAAAACCTTTGTTAAACTTCAAGGACAAAAGATATAGTTTACCCTATAAACTTATTATTTTAATTCAAAAGTGGTTAGATTTTTTTTTTTTTATAATTTTACCAACATTTTTACTCCAAAGAAGCTTGATAGTACGATAAGAAGCACAATGTAACTTTAATGGTAGGGTCCTTTATGCAAATGAAAAGGGGAAAATGGATCGTGATGCTTCAAAGTTTTCAACTTTTGTGAATATAGCTCAAATGGGTTATCAACTACCAACACTTAATGAAAAGAAGCCATTCACGTTTCATACTTGTGGATATCCCTTTCCCTTTGGAAAAAGATACCCACTTCCCTTCTTTGACTCTTTCTGAGTTGTCACTTGACATGTAACAAAAGCAATTTGGAGTTATTGTCTTTAAAATTGCATAAATAACCTGCCCAGTTGTGTACTAACACATACCTTTGGTGGAATAATAAGTTTTTTTTCCTTTTTTTTTTCTTTTAAGAAAATAAATTTAAAACCATTGGCTTAACAAGTCACTAATCCACCTTGGTTAATTAATTAATAAATATTTTGTAAGAGAGTTTAGATTTTTTCGATGAAGATTATTTGTAGTATCTAATAATCCAATTTTAAAATTGAATTTAGGTGTTATTTTTAGTTCAAAGACACCTTTAGAGAAACATCCTGATATAGAAAGAAATTCATTTAAATAATGTTCATTAAAGATTTAACACAAATTTAGAATGAGATAACATAAATCTTTTCAATTTATTCAGATTTACTCATCTAACACTATAAATAGGGGTAATATTTTATCGTAAATATATGATATCTAACCTAATTCTTATATCTCTTGAACTTAGACTAATTTAAATGTTAGAGTTTCTTGTAAGTCCCGTCGAGTTTTGTAAACAGGACAGAACATAACACTAAATAGAGATAATAGAATAGAATTACTTAAAATTATTTTTTGTGTATCGTATTTAAATATAATATACATTCTAATATTATATTTAAATACATATGGACAAGACAAAAATATTATGAAAAATGACTAAAATAGACATATCTCTCGTACCCTCTTTATCTATGTCTCTGTTTCTCATTCCTTCCTTACCACATAACCCTTTTGCAGTTGTTGAAGGACGGTGAAAAAATGATACTGCTATACTTGCTAAATTATACTTCTACCAATTTAGTTTATCTTCTTTCTCATCTTCTAACATCTAAAACCTGAAATTCTGATCTCATAGGTTCACTTTCTTCTCCATCAATCAAGGGATTAGAGGAATATGTTGTCATATATGTCTTCTTCGTTGCTTATCAAGTCCACCGAAGTCAACCAACATTTAAAATTTTTTTGGTATAATTTATTTTTATATTTCCTTAATTTTATATTTTTTATTTTTTATTATGTAAATTAGAATATTTAACAGGTACTGAATTTGGTCTTTTTATCCTAATTAAAAGAAAAAGAAGCCAAAAAAAAAAAAGAACAAACAGAAAGAGAAAGAACAGAGAGAAAAGAATACCTCTTTGAGAATGACCAATGTAAAAAAAAAGCTCAAATTATTGAAATTAGAGTTTTTTCGTAAGAGAATAAAAAAGATAATAATAGAATAATAAAAAATATCCATAAACAAAAAGAATAAAAATTATTTGAAAATCCGTATTCACGTTCTCTAATTCTGTGTCTATCATTGTCCTTCGTTTAAAAGTAGACACACAAATGAAGAAATTAACTGTTCCAGAAACACCATATTCAATGTTGATGTCTCTTTGATCAAACACTTTTTAAATATTCACTGTTCCCATATTTCTATATTCTGTTCATAAAAATAAATACATTATTTCAAGAATGTGTATGGGTACCTGCGCACACATACATGTATGCATAAGTAGTGTAGTGCCATGTTTCACCTGATTAAATAACTAACTTATCTCTTTTAGCTATTAATCTTAATTGATTTATTAAATTCTTAACACCACCTCAATCTGAGATACAAATTATCTTGTATCCTCAATTTATCGTTGTATTTATGAAATAAAAGTAAAAGACAGAGACTTTCTTAATGTATTAACTATTTGATAATGAGAAGGTATATGTACAATATAAAATTTCTTTCTATTTATAAACTCAAAAAATAAAGATCTAACTTCAAGTGTATGTACATGCTTTTTAAAATTGAAGTGGTTACTAAGAGACAAACACTTATATAGCGTGAGATTGGCTGAGAAATGTATATATTTTTAATTTTATTTAAATTAAAAATGAATTAATACAAATAAGGAAAATTCCTATTAAAATTATGGTTACTGATTTGTACCTAAATAACTCAGACGCAACGTTATACTTCGGAACCACTTGGTCAAAATCGGCGTAACTGATCCAAAAAAAAGATCCGTCATACACCTTCATACTTGCCGCGTGAATCTCGGAAGCATAACGTGAATTTCGCTGTTTTTTGATATTATAAACTAACTTGAAAGTCAGAGTGGTTTTTGAGAATTACTACATGTAACAGGCGAGATTCAAACTCCTAACATTTATTTAGACAAACG
>NC_029787.2:1388732-1390476 GCF_000816755.2 Arachis ipaensis | reverse complement strand
ATGAATATATATAAATATGTTTATTAAAAAATATTTTTTTAAATAATATTTTTATTTTTGTAAAAAAAAATTAGTAGGTGACAGATTAGACCTGTTAAAAACAAAGTCTGGCCTGACCTGACCTGTTTTCACCCTTAGTAGCAGGCGATATTCGAATCTCCGACACTTATTTAGACAAACGAATGAACTGACCACTCGATCATTCCAAGTTGGTTAACAGTTACTCTATTTAATTACCCCAGATAAATGCCCCACATAAAAAGTGGGGGTGGAACACTGGCACTGGGTAGGACAGTGAAATGGGCCATGATGACTCACTTTCAAATAATAATGAGACTCTGCCAAGAAAAATTATTGTATAGTTTTTTAATGAAATAATTAAATATCTCTCGGATACTTCTATCAGGTTCCACCACCTTCTAGCTTAGTGCCTCACGTAATATTTTTCATGGTGACTCATATGGTGGGACAAGCTTGCTTGCAAATGCAAAGAATACTATCTTAATTAATGCCCCATAATTAAACAATTAATTAATGATGTCACTAAACAATATCATTTGTATCCATCCAACTTTGCTTAATCACTTTCACAAATGTCTTGTACATTTGGGGTATGATATATACAGATTTTCAATACCAATAATTGCATCAAAATCAGGTTGAAGTATAAATTAGTTTAGTTGTGACCCACCCTGCTAGTTGCATTATAATAAGCTTTAAGATGTGTATCAAAATAATATGTTATTAGGAAACTTATTATTAAACATTGATATCAAAATCATCATTAGAATGACTTGATTCTTCAAGCCATCATTGATATTCTCATTAACAGAAAAGTTAATTGGGTCAAAATCATTAAATAGAAAATGTGATTTAATTATGAATATTTTTGCTGTAACTGATGTGGGCTTAGTATCAAAAGTAGAAGCTCCTATCAAAAAACAACATGCACCTACTTATCGTATTGGGCCCCACTGATAAGCCACCATCCACCTACTTTTCTCGATCTCCAAATCACTATTCCAATCTTACCCTTATCCATTACCCCCATACTTCATGTGATCGTTCACATTTGATTGAATATTCCATCCGGTTTCTAATAATTATCTTGAAAAGACAACGAAGTCTCAAAAAAAAAAAAAAATCCATCCAATTCGGTTTTTAATATTTTTTTGGGAATTGATTAGTCCTTGTGCCAAAAAAACAACATTAATTTTTTTTGACACAAAGATTTAACCATCAATTAATCATCATCAATATTTTTAATGTATGAGATGATATCTAATGGTGTAGAATTAATCATTTTTTTTAATAATTAAGTACTGGCCAAATTTCAACAAAAATATTAGCCCTAGACTTTCTCTCTAAAAAATAATAAAGAAGGCACGTGGATCCAATTGGCACGGTTTATATATATAGAGAGAGAAAGGAGGAGGTTGTGGTTCCATTTCCACGGTTGTTCCAGCATCCCTTTGGAAATTACAGCTCAGCAAGAAGCTTCTCCGTAGTTGATTGCTATCACTGGATCAGTGAGTGGGTGGCGCGGTGGAGAAGAAGAAGAAGAGAGAGCAGAAGAAGCGGTTCCTGTGCTGTATGTCACTGGAACACTACTCCGCTGGAATCGTCGGACAGCTCGCCAACCCTCTTCAATGGCCCCAGCTTCGCAAAAGGCGACGCCACTATCACTCTCACTCTCACCACCGCCATGCTGTCCTCCCTCCGCCGCCGCCTCCTCCGCCGCCGC
>NC_029787.2:1384308-1388357 GCF_000816755.2 Arachis ipaensis | reverse complement strand
CCGCCGCAACAGCAACAACACCACCACCACTAACAAGGTCTCGTTGATTCGCTCAATGGATTCTCTCCCTGAATCAACTTCCACCAATGCCCCTACTGCCAAAGGTGCCGTCCTTTTTTTTATATTTTAAATATTTATTTATTTATTTTGGATTTATTCTCCTAGAATCAGATCGTATAATCGTATATAGCTCTTAGTGGTAGATGATTTATACTTTGTAGAACTTATAAGTTTTTGAATTAAATTAAGTTAAATTAAGCTGTTCTTGTCTTGAATAGAAGCAAGTAATCTAAATACATAGTAATTGAGTTAAGTATGGTCTTACTGTATCTACTGGGATCTTTATTTTCTGCTTTAGATTTTATTCATGTGATCGAGGATTGTTTTATATGTGCTTGCATGTGTCTCTATCTACGTAGTGTGCTTGGGTTTATGGAAATGTTTGCATTGACGGGTGATGTTCCTATTGATTGATTGGACTTGCTCATGATCGATTTTCATGATTTTTTTTTCCAGTTAGTTGATAATGTTTTGTAAAACATTTCTTATTTGTTATCACGCAACTTTGTTTGTATAACAGTGCTGTTTCATATACTGATAGTGCAGCTTATTGTAAAATGTTTCTGATTTCTTTCATTCAGAAAAGAATAATTAGTTGACAGTGTTTCTTGTATTCTATTTTCTTTAATGTTGCACAGGAATCACGGCAATGCCAAGGGCACAGTCAAGCCACCCTTTGGACCCTTTATCTGCTGCCGAAATCTCTGTGGCTGTGGCAACTGTGAGGGCTGCTGGAGCCACTCCCGAGGTTATCAACCGAATTAGTTTGTTTGAATTGTTTGTGGAAGAGGATATCTTAGTGTTGTTTTTGCATTATTGGGAAATTAAATTCCTCTCTGTGCATCTTGAAGTAGTGATTATGATTGCCGATGAACCCCTACTATCTCCAAAAAATTGAATTTGTTTCTTACAGGTTAGGGACAGTATGCGCTTCATTGAAGCAGTTTTGAGGGAACCGGATAAACACATTGTTGCACTGGCAGATGCTTATTTCTTTCCACCTTTCCAGCCATCATTACTTCCTAGAACCAAAGGAGGCCCTGTGATTCCTACCAAACTCCCTCCAAGATGTGCTAGACTTGTTGTTTACAATAGGAAATCAAATGAAACGAGTATATGGATCGTTGAATTATCACAAGTACATGCTGTAACTCGAGGTGGTCATCATCGAGGAAAAGTCATTTCTTCACATGTTATTCCTGATGTTCAGCCTCCAATGGTATGTACGCCTTAAAAATAAATTGCTCCCTTTGTATCATTTGAGTTGCACTTGTGAATTTTGGCCAAGGTACTTTGCGAAACAAGCACAGGAAATACTTTATGAATGAAAGAATTCCCTTTAGTGAGATGTCATGCTTTTACCTTGCTTCATCTTCTGTAGCTTTATTGGATAGCAGATCATAATAGAGGACTTTTTACCATCATATGATGGTAGTGCCTGCTACCATTTTAATATATTTTTTAAAAAAACTTGTTTAATAAAAAAATTATTATTTTTATTAGCCTTTTAAAATTTTGGTGGGTATATTAGTCAGGAGAAGAATATGGTGCAAATCATCTCGATCATAGTTGCCATTACATGCATATATCTGCACTTTAATTATCTATGTAAGTTTGTTAAGTTGTTACCATACAGTTTAAAATTTCATGATATTTAACTCTCTCTTTTCAGGATGCTGTGGAATATGCAGAATGTGAGGCTGTTGTTAAAGATTATCCTCCATTTATAGAAGCTATGAAGAAAAGGGGTATTGAAGACATGGAGCTTGTAATGGTTGATCCCTGGTAATTTTACTTGCATGTCTATTGTTTGCAGAACTCCTTTTTGGAGAAATTGCAGTTGTTTATCTTTGAAGTTTCTCTGTCTTATTTTTATTTATGAAAATACTGTTGAAACTTTATTCTACATAATTCTGTTGCAGGTGCACTGGTTATCACAGTGAAGTTGATGCTCCAAGCAGAAGACTTGCCAAACCACTTATATTTTGTCGATCCGAGAGTGACTGCCCTATGGAAAATGGCTATGCTCGCCCAGTTGAGGGAATTCATGTTCTAGTTGATCTGCGAAATATGGTGGTGATAGAGTTTGAAGACCGCAAACTTGTTCCTCTGCCACCTGTTGATCCCTTGAGGAACTATACTCCTGGTGAAACACGAGGTGGCTCTGATAGAAGTGATGTCAAGCCCTTGCAAATTAGTCAACCTGAAGGTCCAAGCTTTCGTGTCAATGGACAATATGTAGAGTGGCAGAAGGTAGATATTGAATTGCATTATTTTAATTACCTTGAGAATATCAATAGGGTTTTATTATCTTAAACATTAATTACAGAAGGTACAACTAAGTACATAACTAGTCTCTTGTTCTTTTCCCATTAACAGTGGAATTTCCGTGTTGGATTCACACCCAAAGAGGGTTTGGTTATATATTCTGTTGCATATGTTGATGGTAGTCGAGGGCGAAGGCCTGTAGCACATAGGCTGAGCTTTGTAGAGATGGTTGTACCCTATGGAGATCCGAACGATCCACACTACAGAAAAAATGCTTTTGATGCTGGGGAAGATGGCTTGGGGAAAAATGCACATTCTCTCAAGAAGGTTTCAGATCGCATATTTGTTCTTATTATTTGACGTCTTACACTTTCCCATTGTATTCCCATTTTTCTGAAGTCTAAGTTTGTTGTTTCAGGGTTGTGATTGTTTGGGCTACATCAAATATTTTGATGCTCACTTCACAAATTTCACTGGTGGAGTGGAGACAATTGAAAATTGTATATGTTTGCATGAAGAGGATCATGGAATTCTTTGGAAGCATCAAGACTGGAGAACTGGCTTAGCAGAAGTTCGAAGGTCTAGAAGGCTTTCAGTATCGTTTATATGCACGGTGGCTAACTATGAGTATGCATTTTTTTGGCATTTTTATCAGGCAAGTAGAATATCACATAGTTTGATTTGCCTTTTTCTTGTTGCACAAATTCACTAATATCAAGTGATCACTCTTTAAACATTGTTGAAAGTGATGGTTTTTGTTGCTCTAGGATGGAAAGATTGAAGCCGAAGTTAAGCTTACTGGAATTCTCAGCTTAGGAGCATTGATGCCTGGAGAGCTTCGAAAATATGGAACCATGATTGCTCCAGGTCTATATGCTCCGGTTCATCAACACTTCTTTGTTGCTCGCATGGACATGGCTGTTGATTCTAAACCTGGTGAAGCTTTGAATCAAGTAATTTCAATAGAATTACTAATTTTACCTATCTTGGGATTTGGTTAACAATGTTGAAACTCTTATACGTAATCTGCATTGGCCATCCCTTGAGTCTAAAGATGCCAAGTTTACCACTTTGTAGCATAAAATTTCATTTCCAAGTTCACGTTGTTACTCTGTCAATTTGTTTGGTAGGTAGTGGAGGTCAACATGAAAGTTGAGGAAGTTGGTGACCATAATGTTCATAATAATGCATTTTTTGCTGAAGAAACGTTGCTCAAATCTGAGCTGGAAGCGATGCGTGATTGTGAGCCTTTGACTGCTCGACATTGGATTGTAAGCCGTCACTCTTTCACTGCCAACTCCTTACTAGTAATGCTAATTATTTAATGCTTTATCAAATTACCGGTTCGTATCAAATTGCCATGGTTATCTGCAAACTTGCCACTGGAAATTTCAATAATCTTAAAAATATTTACCATGGCTCTATCTTGTTATGAGCTTTGCTTATAACACAAGACTTGGACTTTATTATTGCATTAAGCATGGTTCTAACTGTTTTACCTTTTTTGATATTCATTCAGGTAAGGAACACAAGAACAGGCAATAGAACTGGACAGTTGACAGGATTCAAGCTAGTACCCGGCACAAACTGCTTACCATTAGGAGGTCCTGAGGCCATGTTTTTAAGAAGAGCTGCCTTCTTGAAGCATAATCTTTGGGTAACAACATACTCACGCGACGAAATGTTTCCTGGAGGAGAATTTCCGAACCAAAATCCGCGCA
>NC_029787.2:1382948-1384206 GCF_000816755.2 Arachis ipaensis | reverse complement strand
ACATAGTTCTCTGGTCCTCTCTCTCTCTCTCACTTATGTTGGTTAAAAATAAGATAGTTTGTCAAGCTATCTAATTTCACGTTTTGTCTTTGATCATCAGGTATGTATTTGGAGTCACACATGTTCCTCGTTTAGAAGATTGGCCTGTTATGCCAGTGGAGCGCATTGGTTTTATGCTCATGGTAATTATCTCATTGTCAATTCGGCATAGTTATTATTTATCTGGGGACAATGCTTGATATAGAAAGAGTTTTCCATCATATAAATATTGTTAATGTTATCTATACTTCTACTCTATACTATATATAATGAGAATATGAAACGGGTTGATGTACAACTTTCTTTTCTAAAATACCTTTCATTATATATAACTTTTTAATGTTTTTTGTTATTTCAACCTAAGACCTCTTAGTAAAGTTATATAAACAACTTGTTATCTCAACTAACTCGGTTTTATTATTTTTTACATATATTTATTGAATAAAAGAGTAAATCATCTATATCTATACTATATATAATGGGAATATAAAAGGGGTTGGTGAACAATTTTCTTTCTTAAAATACCATTCATTATATATAATTTATAATTTTTTTCGTCAACCTAAGACTTCTTAGCTAAGTTATAAACAACTTGTTATCTCAACTAACTCCATTTTTATTACTTTTACATATATTTATTGAATAAAAGAGTGAATCAGTAGGCACCCTAGTGTTTATTAATACACTTGAGTATTTAATGTCCTTTTTTGTTTTGTGTGCAGCCTCATGGATTCTTCAATTGTTCACCAGCAGTGGATGTGCCTCCAAGTCCCTGTGAATTGGATTCTAAAGATAATGACATCAAGGATAGTAGTGGTGCTACCAAGCCAATTCAGAGTGGCTTAGCTTCAAAGTTGTGATGAAAGTTATGCCTCTTTGTGCTGCTGAAAATAGAGAAACACAAGGTGTTGTAATTTTGCCATATACTGAAACCTTGAAACTTCAGGTTGAGCAGATTATATATATTTGAACTTAGAACAGTATTAAAAGCTATGTGGGTTGAAAATGAAAGTAGATATTTGAAGTTCTAATTTGGTTGAAAAAACAAATGATACCTTTGAATCTAAAATAAATTTCATGTTTTTAAGGCTGTATAGATAAGATGCTCAAATCTATGCCTCTGCTGAGATTCGAACTGGGAAAAATTGGGAAATTTGATTAAGATTCCAAAATTTAGGTTCTAATTTTTTTTTTTTTTTTTTTTTTTTTTGGACTTGCG
>NC_029787.2:1381061-1382910 GCF_000816755.2 Arachis ipaensis | reverse complement strand
GAATTAAAATAATGAAATGGGTTTAATTTTGGGTTTTTGAGGATTTTTGGGGCTTGGGTCTTTGAGGTTTTTTTTTTGGACCTGGTCTTTGAGGTTCTTAACTTCCATAATTATCTAGACCTTAGGAAAAATATGTAAGCCCAAAACCCGAACACCACCTCCCAAAAATATAATTGGACCAAAATCATAAAGACCAAACAGAAATGAAAGGTTTTAAGCTTTGGGTATCCAGTCCAAAACCAAACATTGAAAAAGTATCAAAGTCAAAAGATTAAAAAAATACCGGAAGATCGAACCACGTCTTGTGTATACAGTAATTCATTGGCTAGCGGTAGATCCTTAGATATAGTTTAGATTCGCGACGGATTAGTCCTTAACCTGTCGGGTTGAAAAATATCGTGAGCAACGGAAAAAAAAAAAAGAAAAGAAAAGAAAAATATAAGAAGAAAAAGAAGAGAAAGGATACCAAAATTATCTTACATATGAAATGTTACACTATAAATAATTATTTTAAGAAATTAATTTTTATGGACTATTAATGTAAAAGGGTTTTTATACAAATAATTAATCATGTATTGTTACATCAACAAAATTAACTAATTTTCAAACTCACTACTTAAAAAGTCATCTAATGCATAAATCAGATTAAATGACTTTGTAAATCATCACGCTATTAGTACATCAAAATTAAATTTATTATTTCACATGTTATATTTTTGTTCATATTGTGTGAACCAAGTCATATCCTTATTCAAATCGTTTTTCAATTGATATAATACACCTTGATATTAAATTAGATTTTATCATGATGGATCATAAAAATGTTTAATTATTAAATAATTTGGATTTCGTTGGTAATTCAAACATGTACCCTCTATAACATTCAACTTCCATTTGACTTTGTAAAACAAGGAAATCATTAAGAAGAGTTTGGTGAAACTAGATAGGCACTCTTGTCAACTCACTGAATTGTTTATATCATATATATATGGAAAAATTTCAAGTGTACTGAGAATACTGGTGTTCTAGTTGTTTTAACCGTTGATTTTAATTAATATATATTATATATATTTTTTATAATAAAGATCAACAGTTAAAACAACTGAAACACCAATATTTTCAGTACACTTGAAACTCTTCCTATATATATAATATATATATAATAATAATAATAACTCACTAAATTGTTATTAGAATAGTTTCGTGATGAATTATGGTAATAAGAAAGCGCAATCAATGAAAAACACATTTTCTAAGGATGTCAAACAGGTAACTTATCTTTTATGAGAAGACATTATTAAGACTTTCAAATTAAGAAATGCTTTATGTACTTTCAAGTTTTTGACCCCCCAAAATGATAAAAACAGAAGAAATAGAAATATTAAAGTTCTTTATCTTTCAGGGGTCTAATTTTTTATTTGGTGGATTTTTATTTAGAGGGAATGCCCTATTAAATTGAATTCTAAAACATTAAAATTACAACTCCAATAGTAAAATTAATATATTAAAAATATTTTATTTCATTATGAATAATGTTATCATCTTTGTGTGGAACTTTTATTATTCTTATTAAGACATTGTTAATTAGCTTTTTTTTTTCAATAATATCATTAACTTAAACATAATGATTAAATAATGATTAACGAAATGTGCATTTTTCTTAGTTATGGATAATTTTGCTCCTTTTTTTTAATAATGTTATAAATACCATTTTGTTACTCCATTTTTTAAAGAAAAATGTGTATTTCATTCACATAATTTTGAAACAGAGGAAGAAATTAATTCACTTGGTTCATAATGTAATAAATATCTTTATCATATAATACTTTTTTACACTGAATTTTTTTAA